>NW_024881560.1:1165000-1320000 GCF_019059575.1 Amphibalanus amphitrite
AAAAAATATTTGCTGATTTATTACGATAAATGAAATAAATATCAACCACCGCATACATTAGAGAGGTCCGTAGGACTCCCTTCCCCGTTTTTTTTCACAAATAACTCGCGGGAAAAACAACGGATCGCAAAGATGTTTTACCGCCCAGGAGATAATAAATTTGATAGCTTTTGCCAAATTGTCAGGGAACTCGGATTTGTTTTTCAATAGAAAAACACAATTCTAACGAATAGTGTTTTAACTATTGACAACAAACCTTCGGTTACCACTTCCCTGAACATTAAAAGCCTTTTTCAGTTTTGCACGTTCCCTGAGGATAAATTATCGCTGAGCCAAATGACCTTTGACCTGTGACTTTTGCTCGAGATCATGTTAGGCCAGAATAGCAATTCAACGTCAATCAGCTCGCACATCCTTTGTGCGTTTTAATACTTTTTGTAATGAAGGATGTGCCAACATATGAAATATACTACATTATGTTTGTCCCATGTATTATGGTAGCGCCAAGGTCACATGAAGGTCAGGTTAAGGTCATGGCTTCGGTTAATATTTTTAGCTAACACCATTTTAGTGAGGTTTCCAGTGCCAGTTTGAAATTTAGCATTTATTTTAGCATTTGAGAACCATAATACCTATGTTATCAGTGATGGTGCCTATGCAAAATGTTGCGAGGTCATTATAGTTCGTTTTTTTTTTTCAAAAGGACGCTGGCTCCAAGTATGTTTTTCGAACAAGCACGTGTTTTAGCGAGCAAAACGAGCAAAAACTGAACCTGAGAAAATCGAACGTCGTCTAATTTTAACATGTGATTTCTTCCCGATAATTTCCATATGTGCGTTTTGGAACCATATATGAGAACAGTGGTGACGTCAGGTCATACTGTCGAACATATAACTATCATGGATGGAACTGCTTACTCGATTATAAGCTCGGTAACAGTGAAAAACTAAGTTTCACCCAAATTCGTTGACACTTGTCCCATTGCACGGACATTTGGGTGCCTGCTGCCACCAGTGACGTCATCATAGTATGTTCATTTTTAAGAAACAATTTCCAGCTACTTACCGTGCACAATTTGAAATCGGTTATTTTTTCGGTAAGAAATGATTCGCCAGACACTGAAGCTGCCAAAACTCACGTGAGAGCTTCGATATTGAACTTTGAGCCAGCGTCCTTTTGAAAAAAAAAAACGAACTATATGTAGTGGTGGTTAAAGGGACCCTCCCACCTTCAAAAATGTTAATGAATTGGCATGAAAGTGATGTCGCTCGGTTCAGAAAGAGCGAAAACGAATATCTACCAAATTTCATCGAAAAATATTCACCGGTTTTCAAGATATTAGACTTTTACTATTGTTTACTTTTTGGGATCTCCGCTGTTCCTAGCGACTTTATTTGAAAGTGCGGCATTTGTTGCGCGCAAAGCAGCATATACCACCGCGTGCTACCAAACGTTTTAGTAAAAGATTTAAAAATCGTTAGATCTCCGCTGACGTCACAAATTCTAAGGGGGCACACCAATGCATTAGCCCCTTAGAATCCGAAAACTGCAAGTTTGAAATTCCATATCTCCGAATTAAAGCATTTTTCGATGTTGTGAGTGCCCAAACCGGTATTTTCAGGCCATGGCCACCAATTTGGCTATCTCAACTCAAAACTAATGTTAAGGTGGGATGGTCACTTTAACTCCCGACGAAATAGCCGACGGGGCCCTCCTTGATGACCTGACCAGACCCGACCTACCCGAATTTTTTTGCTACATCATCTTTGATTAAAACAAATGCAAAATTGGAAGTCAGGAGCAAAAAAGCCTCCATTAAACCTCACTTGAAGAAATGGTAGCAGGACCAGATGTCCCGTGCATTTGGATCACAAGCCCGGCCTATAACGTTAATCTAAAAATTTATCCTATCGGCTTTCTCTCGTCACGAGCAGAACGCTAATAATTTCCTTTTCCGTGAGGCTCTATAGTTCTATCAGAGGCCGAACGACTGGGGGTTTCTACGCCCCCCCCCCCCCAATACGTAAGACGCTGAAAAAGTGCCAAAACGGGCGATGGTTAAATATCTATTGGCGTTTAAGTGCCGAAACACGAAATTTTCCTCCGATAGCAGTTTCTTACAGACCATCGAGCTAAAATACAATAACTACTTGCACAACATAAACATCAATTAAAATAAATCTATATTGGGAGAAGCCGCTCTGGATTGAGGAGCTATTGAGAAGCTTAGTTGCACAAAAAAGTAGCTGGCTTGAACTCTACTGCTCGCGGTTCGAACTGTTCTAGATGTGGCTGTGACACTATTCGCTACATCTCGTGACGATCAGCATTATGTTCCATTAGTTTTCGTTAAGCTATAGCTTAAAAAGGAGAGAATTCGTGAGTGGGTTCAAAACAACCCTCACTTGCCCCCTCCCCGTTGTCTGGAAACATAGGTAACCGAAAGGTTTGGCGATGGTTTATCCAGCTCGTCTGCCGCAATGAGGCCTCGATTCGTTCGGCATGTGGATTCCTGAGCGGTCCTCCCCGGAGGCAAGGTGAAAGGTCATGGCCTGTATCACAAATTTGTACGTTCCTCAGTATGTTTTACAATCTTTCCAGGACCTTGTATACCGTTTTATTACATCCGATAAGCATTGCAATTTCTTGCTCAACAATGACTTTAAAGAAAACTTTATCTTTAACTTATACTGCGGCGTTGGTCGCTTTGCGTACGCCAGCCTTTTTATGATACGGGCCACAGCCACCTCCACTGCGCTGGAGCTCTGGCGTTTTACCCCTCCCCGCTACGGACCGGCCCCCGGGCTAGGTGTGTTAGTACTGAGCGCAAACGCGTGGTAGTCACGTGACTTTCATTCACGTAGAGGGAGCGTAAGCAAGTGGCGATACCAAGGACGAGACCTAGGGAGGCAGCCAGCACAGAAAAATAGCGTAATTTTAGTTTTGGAAGAATATCTATGACGCTAAGAGGAATTATGCATAATCTTCATCCTAGAAGGAAACATGTGTTATTCCTTTATACTTTGCGTTACACTTTCTTTCTCCAATGGCCACCAGCTAGCAAATAATAGGACAATCGTAAGTCGGTAATATATGTGTACATAATTTCAAGTACACAAACGACAAAACAGTGCAATTCAAATCTTTATATCTATATTTCGCAGACGTTTCAACGACAAGGCGTCTTCGTCAGTGCAAATGAAGTGAAACTTAGTACATATGTTTAATTAATTAGCATATTCGATAGCATATTCGATAGGATATTCGACAAATATTCGATAAATTACTATACGTATTCGTTCAATCGTTCACATGAAAATGAAAAAAATTTTCATGTGAACGATTGAACGAATACGTATAGTAATTTATCGAATATTTGTCGAATATCCTATCGAATATGCTATCGAATATGCTAATTAATTAAACATATGTACTAAGTTTCACTTCATTTGCACTGACGAAGACGCCTTGTCGTTGAAACGTCTGCGAAATATAGATATAAAGATTTGAATTGCACTGTTTTGTCGTTTGTGTACTTGAAACAATGTCTTCTTACCAACATATGTGTACATAAGCAACTGCGGGTCCCTGTACACCTTTCGTACTTTGAGCGGCGATAGCGGGATAACGGTGTGGAGCTTCGAGGATCGGTCTTCAGTTCCCGGACCAGAAAGGTGGGGCCTATGCAATGTCAAATTTCATCAAAATGGTGATACTGTCCCTTTAAATGTGGGGGTGTTTGAGGCAAAAAATATTTCCCATAAAATACCTGTGCCTTAGATAGGAATTACTCGCAAGACTAGGTACACTCGGGGGCAGATTGATGTTCTACAACTCTTTATCCACCGGGTTCCTATGGCTCAGCATTGGCAGCAGCCGCCTGGTACCGGTAGACTGTGCCGCTTCACTTACTTGTCAAGCGGCACAGCCTACCCACACCGTATGACACCGGTCTGGGTCGGTGGCTGGAAGGCGATGTGGGCCGCCTGTGACGTCAGCGCAGCGGTGAGGGCCGAGCCCGGAGGCATGGCTCGGGTCGGCGCGGCGCGGCGGCTGGCGAGGGCTGGGGAGTGAGGCGGGGTGGGAGGGTGGGAGCATGGACCATCGCGCGGCTGAGCGAGTGTAGTTAACTTTCGCGTCTCAAGGCGGCAATTATTCTACCTAACAATTGCGCTAAAGCAGTTGTTAAAATATCCTATGCCCAAGACAGCGCCTATCATCATACTTGCCATGAGCATTACGACACACTTAAACGTGGCATTGGGACAGCCGATAGAATTTATATCACACGTGCATCGAGTTGCGGAGCTGCATTGTTTGCAACAGATAAGTATTAAGGCCTTGATTGAACTGTCTATTATTTCGCACAGCAATCGTCCAGAGACGTGGGAACTGCGGTTTTTGGACAGCGCGGCAGCCAACGCCCCAACTTTAAGCAAATCTTACTCTAATGTGTGATCGCAGCCACCAATAACAAACCGTTCCAACAAAATAGTAAATAAGCAAATAAGTCTCGCACCTGGGACGGCTCGAACCGGGGTTCTCCAACCGGTCACCCTACGACGCTATAGCGTGCATCCACTGAGCTACCGAGACCAGCGACTACCCGCCGCGGTCAAACGCGATGAAATGTCACAAAACTGTCATTGGCGGTCAGTGGGTCCATGTCATTTTGTTTTCTGCTACCGAGGACCATTCTCGGTAGCTCGGTGGATGAACGCTCGTATCGTAAGCTGGCCGGTGGGGGAAGCCCGGTTCGAACCCTTCTGAGTGCCCGGCTTTTTGGCTCCTGGTTGGAACGGTTTGTTATTGGTGGCTGCGATCACACATTAGAGGAACAGTAAGATTTGCTTAATGTTGGGGCGTTGGCTGCCGCGCTGTCCAAAAACCGCAGTTCCCACGTCTCTGGACGATTGCTGTGCGAAAAAATAGACACCAATGAGCTCAATCAAGGCCTCAATACTTATCTGTTGTAAACAATGCAGCTCCGCAACTCGATGCACGTGTGATATAAATTCTATCGGCTGTCCCAATGCCACGTTTAAAGGGACCCTCCCACCTTAAAAAAGTTAATGAATTGGCATAAAAGTGGTGTACCGTGAATCAGAAAGAGCGAAAATGAACATCTACCAAATTTCACCGAAAAATATTCACCCGTTTTTGAAATATAAGACTTTTATTTGATAACGCGCGGTCAATGGGCTTGATGACGTCATCAGAGTCCGTTAGTGTTAAGAGATAGGGACTACGCTGGTCCCACCCTGCAAGTAAAGGGAAGAAATTTCTTGAACACTATAAAGCTGCGGGGGTTGCGACCAGGATAAATGGTGGTTTCTGAGCCTGGCCGCAAACTTGGCTATCTCAACTCAAAACTAATGTTAAGGTGGGAGGGTCCCTTTAAGTGTGTCGTAATGCTCATGGCAAGTATGATGATAGGCGCTGTCTTGGGCATAAAATATTTTAACAACTGCTTTAGCGCAATTGTTAGGCAGAATAATTGCCGCCTTGAGACGCGAACGTTAACTACACTCGTTCAGCCGCGCGATGGTCCATGCTCCCACCCTCCCACCCCGCCTCACTCCCCAGCCCTCGCCAGCCGCCGCGCCGCGCCGACCCGAGCCATGCCTCCGGGCTCGGCCCTCACCGCTGCGCTGACGTCACAGGCGGCCCACATCGCCTTCCAGCCACCGACCCAGACCGGTGTCATACGGTGTGGGTAGGCTGTGCCGCTTGACAAGTAAGTGAAGCGGAGCAGTCTACCGGTACCAGGCGGCTGCTGCCAATGCTGAGCCATAGGAACCCGGTGGATAAAGAGTTGCAGAACATCAATCTGCCCCCGAGTGTACTAGAAATGGGTGATTTGGGGATGGAGGCACGGCCCTATGCCCCCCTCCCTCCCTCAGATCCACTAGTGCACATAATAATACAACAGGATTGCAAAAAAGGATTGCAGATTTGATCACAATCCAAGTGAAAAAAGGGGATTGCGGGTAGGAATGCAATCCACTTCGGCACTAGGAATGTGGATTGGGAATGCAATCCTTTCAAAAAGGATTTTATCGATGCCTGCCTGTCACCTGTGTAGAGTACGCAACTCCGACAACATAATTGCACGCGAATCTCCGTACCTGTGAGAACCACGGTGTGCGCCACGCCGGCGTCAATCTGCTCAGCCGTGCCGCCGTTCCACTGAGTGACCTGGTCAAAGGTCATCTCCGTGTGACCCAGACCAAGCTGGCCGTCCTGGTTCAGACCGAACGCAAACAGCTTACCGTCCTCTGCGTGCGAGCGACCCGGAGTCAAAGGTCAGCGACCCGGAGCCAAAGGTCAGCGACCCGGGGTCAAAGGTCAGCGACCCAGGGTCAGAGGTCAGCAAACCGGGGTCAAAGGCCAGCGTGCCGCTAAACAACAAGGAGACGATGCGTTTAGGCACAACTCTAAGCATGTAATTGCAGTGCATTAGCTGACGTGCTTTTTATTCCATAGTGCTCATACGCGTCACACTTTTTAACCATCGCGCTGCACCGCTGCAGAGAGAATACATATATTTCGAGTCGCAGCATGTGTTGCCAGAAGGTTATTCAACGTCCATGTCGTACTGCTGCTCTTATACCCACTGCTGCCAAATTTGAGAGGGATAAACTATGCATAAATAGTGGTGGATATATAAGTACTACGGCCTAAGGCCTCGGCCGGCTCACCTGTCCCAATGACGGTGTGAGATTTCCCACAGCCCACCGCACTGCACAGCTCCGACTTCAGAGCTGAAAATGAACCACACAAATATTAACAATGTCAAAATATGTCATTGCTTGCGTTTCATGGATTGGCCGCTGATGTACCAAATCGTCAATATTTCCGACCTAGCGCTAACAAGCTGTTTTGTTGCATGGCTTATCAGACACTGATGTGCCAATTAACTCCTAGAAGGTAAACATCAGCCGACTGTCCATCTGGATCAGTGAAAAACGTTTCACGATAAAACGGTGAAATCAGATTTATTCCGTAGCAATCACATTTCGCCGATACTTCAATACAGTTCAAGCCCCGGGACTTCGATACAATCCTACCCCATGGGACCGTCATCAACTCGCTGGGGCCCGCTGGGATCAGCTGGGACGAGACTGACCTTTGACACAGCTGGGTCGTGTCACCGACTTGGTGTGTCCGAGACCGAGCTGTCCGAACTCGTTGGAGCCGAACGAGAACACGCGGTGAGACGCTGGAAACGGAGAGTGGCGTGCCGTCAGGGAGCCAGGAATCTCACACGGGACAGTCGAGGTATGTCGGGTACTGATGGAATGTTCCCATGATCTGCTTATATGTCGTCCGCTGTTGTGAAGCCTTGGAGGGCTTGCTTAACCCGCGCCCCACTGGGGTCTGCGTATAACACGCCCTACTGGGGGGGGGGGGGGCTATTCATAGCCCCCCCCCCTCCTAACTCCGAAACTACTGGGCCGATCGTCAAAATTCAAACGGCGTCTGATAGCCCCGGAAAAACTGTCGAGCGAAACCTAATTTTATTGACCTCGAGGTCACTGATGACGTCACAGGTCAGGTCAAAGTAAAAATTATTAGCATTTTTGCTTCTTCACGTTTTGGGCTCTGGCCGCCGTCTTACAAATCAGATCAGGCTCATTTTTGGTTCACACACTCGTGAACAGATGCTCTAGATACTCTGAGGGTACCAAACTTGTATTTTGATTTTCAGGTCAAGGTCAGGTCATCACATGTCACGAAAATATTATATCATCCGTCGGTCACGTGACACATGTTTTATGGTCCATTTAGGCCAAACATTTCGAATTTGATGTCGTCTGTGTCATGCGAGGTCATTTTGAGTCAAATTTAGCTTAGGTCAGGTCACTTTCAGGTCAAAAAAGGTCAAATTTTGAAGTTAAAATTTTCCAACAAAAAAGGTGTCTATTCGATGCAGTTTGAGCTCAGGAACACGATGGTGCTATTTATATTGGCGTATGATGTCAAATTCGTGCTGAAAAATTGATTTGAAAAATTAATAATTGTTAATTTTTTGCAATAATGCGTATAACTTGGCCATTTTTGAAGATATTTAGCTAAAACTTGCTAGAGGTAGTCATAATAATGCGTTCTATCACATATATTCCGGTTTTTTCGAAAAGTCAAAAACTTTTTGAAAAAAAATGTAAAAATATAAATTTTGAATTTTATTATTTAAAATTTTCGAAATTTTCAAAATTTCGAAAATCCGAGATAGCAGTTTGATAGCGCAGTCTATTCTGAGTCCTCTCATGCAAAGAAATTGGATCTAGCTTAAAAACTGAGCTCTTGGGAGCGATTGCCGTGGTTCAATGTTTTGCGTCGAAATCGGCCGAACATGACGTCACTCTGACGTCATTTTCGGCCGACCTATGGTAGGTACGAAGTTCAACTTTTGACACAAGGTGTCAAATTGATTCAGCCGAAGGTACTGAAAGTTTGGCGTCGATACGTCAAGCGGTTTGGAAGTTATTGCAGAAAAACGGGAGGGGGGCTATAAATAGCCCCCCCCCCCCAGTGGGGCGCGGGTTAATTTTGATTGCAACTTGCAATGAATAAATAGTTAGGCTCACCAGTAGTTCGCTATCGGCACGACTAACTGCAGCAGATAAGCGACAGTCATTCTCTTCATTTTGTCCCCACAGTTCGGTACATCATGTCCACCCTCCCAGCGCGGCACGAGAAGCCCTCCCCGCTGCCCGTCAGTTTCTCAGGGCGACGTCCTTACCGGCGATAACGACAGTGTGCTCATCTCCGCAGGCGCAGGCAATGATCGGGTCGTTCTTGATCCAGAACCGCGACGCCTGGTTCTCGTTGAAGCGGCTGCGGCCGAAGGTGAGCACGGCGCCCGTCTCTGAGAGGGCAGGAGAGGTCACGACGGTCAGCAAAGAACTAGACGTTAGTAGAGAGGTCACCGAAGCTAACAGATTGAGATAGTGGATCTGGGTAAGCAGAGGCCAACGTTAGTCACCAGAGGACAAAGAGGGTCAGCACAGTCACAAATCCAGCGGACCAATGATGGAGATCAGACGACTCAGCATATCTTAGAAGAAGACTTAGTCAAAATAGGTAGACAAATGTTGGTGAAGGCAAAAATTGCAGCTCCCAAGAAATGGTCCAGAAGACGGAGAAGAATGTATTGAAGCGACGGGACAAACCTATCAAATGCCGTCGTTCTCAAAGGCACGATCTTCGAGGTTTCACATAAGGTCAGATAATTTAAAGAACAGGTGCGAACTTGCCGATAAGTGATTTATAAGCACTCGCCTTCCTTGGACCACATTGGAAAAGCTAGCTTGAAGGAAAAACAAGCTAAAGTACGAAAGTATGCGGTCCGTACGGTAAGCTCAGTTCGGTGGAACTGAAGATAATTGGACTCATTCCTCGCGGCTGTCAGATTGACCTGACAGGTTCTCGCCATCCTAACACCAGGGTCGGGAGGAGGACAAAGGTTCTGTCAGGGCTGTCGGACTGTCCTGGCAGGTGCTCGTGACCCTAAATGCAGGGTGAGGTCGGTGAGGTGAAGGATGTCGGGCTGTCGGACTGACCTGGCAGCTCCTCGTGGTCGGCCATGGCGCAGCGGCTGCGGTCCGCGGCCGCGTGCTGCTGCCGTCCAGGTCGACTGTAAGGCGCCGTATGCACGCCGTGACGCTCCATCGATCCTCGCTCGCTGCCGCCCGTCCCCCGTCCCCAGTCTGTGCAGGTGTGCCGCCAGTGGCGGGGTCCAGGCGCGCCGGCCGCTGGTCGATCACAGCGGCGTATAATAACCACAGCCGAGGGACCGAGCGGCGCGAGGAGCGAGTATAGGGGCCATAAGCGACCTATCCGCTCTGCAGAAAACTGAATGGACTGAGAATAGGCTGGCAGCGCCTATTTGGCAATCAACTTTGGGTTAGAATTGAAAATGAGTTTTTCTGCATTACTGATGCTTGGCGATTGATGTGTAGCCAATGAAAATATATTTTATGAACGTAGGGGAACACCGCCCTTTGGGGAACACCGCCCACCCCGATATCAGAAATATAAAAAGGTCTAGGGCGACAGCTGACTGTCTTTTGGCAGCGTAACGTCAACAGAAGTGCAGGTATGGGTAGTGCACCGCATTGGTTTAGGTGATTTGCGAGAAATTCCTAATTTTACGTTCCTTTAATACGTTTTATACTTTTCTAGCAAAATAAGCAGAAGAAAACTTATCTTATTTGACAGATCTAGTCCTGAAGGCTGAAGTAGTATTTTTTGCCATAATTAGGACTGCCGACTGATCCAAGCATACGTGCTCCTGCTCGAGCGAAATTTTTGTCGTGCTGCCATATTGAAGGATTTTGTTAGAAAAATGGAGACACTTGGGTAACACCGCCCACTTGGGAAATTTGGTATTTAATCGCACATTGTGACACCAAACCCAAGAGTGGCGCATTTCAAATTAACCCGCGCCCCACTAGGGGGGGGGGGCTATTTATAGCCCCCCTCCCGTTTTTCTGCAATAACTTCCAAACCGCTTGACTTATCGATGCCAAACTTTCAGTACCTTCGGCTGCATCAATTTGACACCTTGTGTCAAAATTTGAACTTCGTACCTACCATAGGTCGGCCGGAAATGACGTCAGAGTGACGTCATGTTCGGCCAATTTCGACGCAAAACATTGAACCACGGCAATCGCTCCCAAGAGCTCAGTTTTTAAGCTAGATCCAATTTCTTTGCATGAGAGGACTCAAAATAGACTGCGCTATCAAACTGCCATCTCGGATTTTCGAAATTCTGAAAATTTCGAAAATTGTATATAATTAAATTAAAAATTTATATTTTTACATTTAAAAAAATGTCTTTTCGAAAAAACCGGAATATATGTGATAGAACGCATTATTATGACTAACTCTAGCAAGTTTTAGCTAAATATCTTCAAAAATGGCCAAGTTATACGCATTATTGCAAAAAAGTAACAATAATTTATTTTTCAAATCAATTTTTCAGCACGAATTTGACATCGTACACCAATATAAATAGCACCATCGTGTTTCTAAGCTCAAACTGCATCCAATAGACACCTTTTTTGTTGAAAAATTTTAACTTCAAAATTTGACCTTTTTTGACCTGAAAGTGACCTGACCTAAGCTAAATTTGACTCAAAATGACCTCGAATGACACAGACGACATCAAATTCGAAATGTTTGGCCTAAATGGACCATAAAACATGTGTCACGTGACCGACGGATGATATAATATTTTCGTGACCTGTGATGACCTGACCTTGACCTGAAAATCAAAGTACAAGTTTGGTACCCTCAGAGTATCTAGAGCATCTGTTCACGAGTGTGTGAACCAAAAATGAGCCTGATCTGACTTGTAAGACGGCGGCCAGAGCCCAAAACGTGAAGAAGCAAAAATGCTAATAATTTTTACTTTGACCTGACCTGTGACGTCATCGGTGACCTCGAGGTCAATGAAATTAGGTTTCACTCGTCAGTTTTTCCGGGGCTATCAGACGCCGTTTGAATTTCGACGATCGGCCCAGTAGTTTCGGAGTTAGGAGGGGGGGGGGGCTATGAATAGCCCCCCCCAGTAGGGCGTGTTATACGCAGACCCCAGTGGGGCGCGGGTTAAGAAAGAACGTTGTTGCTATGTCTTCTTTTTCGCGGATGATGCAAAATTTCGAAAAAAAAAATGAAATTTTGAGACTTTAAGTCGTCTAATAATATAAATGAGTGCTACATTGTACTACATTGTACAAGAGATATAATAAAATCGTTCCCATTTCATTTTATAGATATGCTAAAATGCCTCGAAATTTACGATAAGATGAACAACTTAATAGTCCAGTATCCTGCGAATTTCGTTGCCTGCTGAGCCCGGGCAGTGTTACCCAACGGTCGGTGTTACCCCGAAAAATGTAGACATTTACTAAATGTGGAATAATGCAATTATGGACGACACTACAAGAAAACAACTGGCTGATATGTAAGTAAAATTGATGCGACAATCCAGTGAAACTGAGAGATTGGTCATTTGGCCAAGAAATACGTGACTAGACCTTAAAAGGTTAAGGGGGTCGGTGTTCCCCCATCTTCCCCTAAATATAAAAAAGTAATACCTACGTTCTGGCTCGTAACATAAACGTGCGTCACCCTTCCGCTGCTCCGGAATGTTTATTTTTCACGGATAAACTTTTTAGAGCCCTTATGTACATACCTATACAATCGGTCGCCGGTATCTGATCCACTTGATATGATCGGTAGCTTTGTGGGGGGTGAATCATCCAATCCAATCACTCGACAGACGGCCGTATCAGTTGTGAGGCAGCTTGTAGAGGCCAAGGCATCAAGTGTAGTGCGGTAATCTCCCCCCCCCCCTCCCAACTAACCTCAAACGCCTACTTAGAGATACATACTGTCAGCGCATATATGTAAGCCCTCGACGTAGCTTTTAGCCCACCAGGGAACAGTGGGCATTCTTCAGTATGAAATTGATAGGTACCGTAGGTATTAAGCGCACGAAGTGCAAGGAATGCAATCGCACCATGAATATCGCGACACGGATAAACATTCGCGCTATCGCGTCATCGCTCAAAATCGCAACGAACATGTAACTGCATTCGGAGAAACTGCGCGCTTGTCAGTGGCCGTCTAGCGGCTGCACTAAGCACACCCTGCTTCCGTTCCGTGCATTATCCCATATCACTCGCTGTGGACATCGTTAGAACTTCCATCAGACTGCACTGCCTATCCGTCCATGCGATGGGCTGGGTCCGAGTTTGCGGCGCTGTGCTGCTGACTGCCCTGATCGCCCGGTCAGAGGCAGTCTTTCAGTCTGACGTCGACTGTCGCCAGTCAAATTGTGAGTTCCATGTCAAGGAGGAGTGCAACAACTCTACCACTGTCACCTGCAATCTGCGGAATTGGCCAAACAAACAGGTAAGATCTAGTTGGTGCTCATGAAGACCTCAAGACTGCCCATTGTCCAAGAGGGAGGCCAGGGCTTAGTAGATTATTCCTTCCCGACTGTTGCGAATGTTGCGAACACGCCGGCGTCTTAGTCAAGAGTATATTGCCGAACATGGTGGGTGAGAGGTGGCACCACTCGGGAGCCACCTAGCGGCGACCTTACGAACGTGTGCCGAGGTCAACGGCAGGGCTGCCAGCTGGGCTGTCATTTTAAAGGGACCCTCCCACCTTAACATTAGATTTGAGTTGAGATAGCCAAAATGGGGTCCCTGGCTAAAAATTACCGGTTTCGGCACTCACAACATCGAGAAATGCCTTAAATCGGAAATATTGAATTTCAAAATTGCAGCATTTTGATTCAGAGGGGCTAATGCATAGGAATACCCCTCTGAATGTGTGACGTCATCGCAGATATCTAACGATTTTTAAATGTTTGACTAAAACGTTTTGTAGCACGCGGTGGTATATGCTGCTTTGCGCGCAACAAATGCCGCACTTTCAAATAAAGTCGCTAGGAACAGCGGAGATCCCAAAAAGTAAACAAAAGTAAAAGTCTAATATCTTGAAAACCAGTGAATATTTTTCGATGAAATTTGGTAGATATTCGTTTTTGCTCTTCCTGAACCGAGCGACATCACTTTCATGCCAATTCATTAACTTTTTTGAAGGTGGGAGGGTCCCTTTAACCCTCGCCGGCCGAGGGGGGGGGGCGTGTGCCGCCCCCCATAGGTTTTTTTTCCGCGCGGGTAGCTCCGAACACGCTAGGGATATAGAGAGCTGAAACTTGGCATACCTGACCTTTGATTCAAGCTGGATCTTTTGAAACCAACCGCAGATATTCGGAGATATTGGCAAAAAACCTAAGGGGGGGGCGTAATAACGCCCCCCTCCCCCAGCATGGCGCGGGCTAATGGGAGAAAATTGAAATGCTCTTCTTTTGAACGAAAACACCCTCAAACATCTGGGTACAGGTAAATATGACACATGTAATCGGAAAATTTCACTCGTGACGTGACCCCTTTTATGTTACTGAGGCCATGAAAGGTCTTCAGTAGTTTTTGGACAATAACTTTTGATAGGGATATGGTAGAGCAATGAAACACCTTATATAAGTATTTTCCTTCTGAACAATACGGATCGACTAATATGCAATATGACCATTCCCGGTTAGGTGATGACCTTCACCTTTGGTCAAATTCTCAAAATGCTCTTTAATGTCAAATTCTAGTTCATTTGACTAGTCTCGAAAAAATGGAACACGATGCCGGTTAAACTAATCTCGTGCAGGTCTGAACCAAAAGGTATTACAGGTAAACGTCCACCGCGCGAATACGTATATTTTACGGCTAAAACGTTTACCTACCTTAGGTCCAATCTGAGATAATTAATGAGAAAGAGCATAAAACGAGGTATCGATTGCGCTTTGCTGCGGCGCTGTAGCTCAATCTCTTTCTGAATCCTGACTTATGCGCCGCTTTGTCGAAAAATGCCAAAATCGGCGAAATTTGATTTTCGGTTGTCTCTGGTGACATGACCTTCGACCAGTTCGACCTAACCTTGCTGTAATTTGTAAAGTACTAAATTGTAACCTGTCAGCAATGGTTTAAGTAGTTTTGCAAAAGTTTTTGACGCTCTTTCGAACGCCGCCTATTGCGGGTCTCAACGTGGCCCACAAGCTGAGTTAGAAGTGGGTGTTCAAACACCCCCAGCAGGTTCAATTTAAAAAAAAAACGCATACGCTGGAGGCGGCACCGCACTGCTAGGCGGGGGTGGTATCGCAATAATGGGCGGCGCTGTGCTGAGACGCACCACTTGCATTGAGGGGTGGCAGTGTACGGTGAAAGGGCAGCGTCGCATTGAGGGGCGGTATCGCAACGAGGGGTGGCACTAAAGAGGCTGCCTTATAAGAAACGCTAGGCACATCCTAGCCCAGCTCGGCGCCGCCTGGCTGCTGCATCTTCAAAAGGGCCCTTGGTGTCGATGAGAGAGCCCCACTGTCAAATAATTACCTAGCGTCAGTGGTTTCTGAGGGGGGGGGGGAGCGCTAAGATCTTGAATGGGGCGGGGCGACTGAAGTCTCCATTCAGATGGGCGTCAGTGACTACTGGAGGGCGTCAACGAACTCGGCAAGGCCTCGTCTAACATGTTAACTGGGGGGGGGGGGGCAAACCCCCGCAGTCACCGGCCTGGCCCCCCAGTCAGGGTAAAAATGTCACCACTGGGGGGCCGGCAAAAGCGAAAAGGCAAGCGAATTTTTACTGCAAGGCGTCAGTGCACATAAAAACAAATGCGTAAACGAAACGTGGATGCAATGTGAGCACATTGATATACCCTATTACCTCTGACTGTTTTTACGTGTTTATTTTGTTTACCTGATGCCATTGTTTTTTTTTTTTTCGCTCAGCAATACGTTACATTTCGGGTTTTCAGGCGACCTAACTCCATGTCCCGCATATTCGCTTTCACGTATTCTGTTGTTCCTGCCCTCGGGGCGTCAATCTGTTTTTCTACCGTTTCTACCTATATCGCCGTCCTCACTACGCGACGTTGAACTTCTGGCTGGACGGTCACCGGTGTGCGGCAAGAGTATCTCCTAATAATAATGAAGCAGGCTCCCATTCTGGGTGATCGTAAGCTCAGCCTGGAGGTCTGTCTCTGGGGACGGGAAAGACTAATGTGGGCTACCAGAGGCCGACGTGGGTCCAGAAGTTGGCATTGGCCATCAGAGCTTGGCACCTGACGCTCATAATTCGGCGGGACCCATTAGAAACCGATGTGGTTCGCAAAAAAATATGCGTTCGTAATAAATTGCTAAGATAAGGTCAATGTTCAGGTCATTCGAGAGTATCAATTATTCAATTGTCCATTTCGCTCGATTATTCTCAGAAAATATTTGATTTCGACGTTTTAACTCTACCTTGCACGAACAGAGGAGCAGAAGCGCAAACAAATAAGTGATGGCTCCCTTATAGCCATAACGGGAGCAAGATTCTTAGATAAACGGAAAGAAGTCGTTAAATTTGAACTCCGACGAACAAGCATTCATGAGAGGCTGACATCGTAAACAAATGACCGACTTAAAAAGGTGTAGCAGGTCCAAAACTAAGGTTTCATTCTTTGTGTGCTTATTACTGTCTGGTGGGGCAATGTGACGGGGTTATAACTAATGCAAAGGCATGGGTCGGATGGTCTACTATTTTTATTTATCTAGTGTTAAAAAAGTTTATCAGGTTTCAGGGCTGTGATGAGAAATAAGAGGCCTAAATCTGGTGAGAAAACATGATTTGGGGGTATCCTAGGTTTGGCTCCTTAAGTCTCTGCCCCCCCCCCCCCCAGTGAAAATCTCTTAGACGAGGCCCTGGAACTCGGATAGGGCGAATGTGATCTTCAGAAGGCCACCGGGTGATCTAGAGGAGTGTAATGCTTGTATGGGGTCACTGCTGCCTTCAGTAGGGCGTCGGACGCTCTGAAGGGGCGCCATTGATCTCGGATGGTCCGACTGTTATTTTCAGAGGGACACCAGTGGTTTCAGAGGGGCGCCATTGATCTAGGATGGGGCGAATGAAGTCCCTGTTCCGGTGGGCGCCAGTGGCTCTTGAGGGGCGCCAGCGACCTCGGATTGATGGGGCGACTGTAATCTTTAGAAGAGCGTTGAGGGGCGCCATTAAGGGCATGGATGGGGCCGCTGTTGCCTTCAGCAGGACGCCGGACGCTCTAGAGTCTAGAGGGGCGCCTTGAGCTTGGGTGGGGCGACTGTAGTCTCAAGGGGCGTTGTCTCGGATGGGGCGAATATGATTTTCAGAGGGGTGCCGGGTGCGAAGGGCGCCATTGGTTTCAGAGGGTTGCCATCGATCTTAAGATGGGGCAGCTGTGATCTCCGTTTAGATGAGCGCCAGTGACTTTTGAGGGGCGCCAGCGACCTCGGATGAGGACGACTGTGATCTTCAGAAGCGCACCGGACGCTCTGGAGGGGCGTCATTGGTCTTGAATGGGGCGACTTCAGTCTCAAGGGGGGGGGGGCGCTAGTGGCTCTCTTGAGGGCGCTATTGATCTTGGATAGGGCGACCGTGATCTTGAGAAGAATGCAGGTGCTTTAGAGGGGCGCCAGTGGTTTCAGGGGGCGCCATCGATCTTGGATGGGGCCGAATGGGGCAACTGTGAACTTCAGAGGAGCGCCATCAACCTTTAATGGGGCGACTGTTCCGTTCAGGTGGGTGCCAGCGGCTCTTCAGGGGCGCCATCGACCCTGGGGGTTCGGAATATTCTGGTTTCCGGAGGGGCGCCCTTCAACATTGGCGGGGGGGGCTCAGGTCCTATTTGGGGGTGCCCTGGAGGACATAGGGGTGTCCAGGCACCCCCAAAGAGATCTTGAGTTCGATCCCTGCCTGCACATCACTTTTTAAGTTATGTTCCCTTTGTAAGACAGCATCAGCCTAGTCGGCGCTAATTGGGGCGCAATCTGGGCGGCTGGGCGGAAAGGGGGGGGGCATGGCCCCCATGGACCCCCCCCCCTGAATACGCCACTTTCGTCATCGGCATATGATAAGCAGCGTACTTGATATCCAACGGTGACCCAAAACAGCAACATTTTTTAGTTTGACCTGACCTGGAAGGTCAATGACTGACCTGAGAAGGTAAAACTGGGTAGCATTGGATTCGTCTCTTCCCAAAGAATCTTTTTGGTCTTTACCGCTAAGCTCTATCTCCAACAGGAACGAAATGGCGCGGAGGGGGTGGCAACCCCCCCACCATGTGCGTTCTAGGATGGGAAAATGGCATGTGCGGGCGAGGGTTAAGGGCGAAACGACAAAGGGGGTCGTACCCGCCCCTCGCCGGTATGAAGTGATGCTTTTGAAGGCTGTTGGCTAAATGAGCTCACGATTTCAATTATAACTTGCCAGAGACAACTAACCCTGATTCACTTTTCTTTCAGGTGAAGCTGACCGCAACATCATTTCCGGAGTATGTCGCCGATATAACTATAAGCAACGTCGAGGAGCTGCTAATTGAAGGAGACACCATCGCAGCCTTGGACTCCCTGAAGAACATCAAGTTCACCAACATTGACACGCTGACTCTTTTGCCCCGCTCCATGGCTCGAGTCAATCAGTTGCGCTCGATATCGGTAGACATTAGTAAAGTAAAGAGCCTAGAGGTACACAAAGAGGCATTTTCTCAGTGGGGAAACTCTCAGTCACGGGTCTCTATTGCGGATGTAGATAACTGCCAGATGCTTCATGCGGCTGTAAAGTTCACAAAACTAAGTGCTCTATTTTTCCATAACGTAACTAACCTGAGCATTGGTAGTGGCGCCTTCAGTGAAAGTTCTATAGGTGAGATCAGGATAGCGGAGGCCAGATCTGTTTCCATCTCCTCCGGAGCATTTACATCCAACGTCACCGCTGAAAGAATGATTACGATAGACGTCGATACCCTCATTTTGGATCCGGAGGCATTGTCACAGTCGTCAACGATTCAGGAAGCAGTTATAGAGCGGGTGCACAGCCTGCGAATTGCCCCAGGTGGAATCGAGGCGGACATCGACATGCTGACTATTAGAGATGCTACCATGACAACTTGCGAGGAAAACACATTTGGGGGCATGATCAAATCAATGTCATTGTCTTACTTTCACATCAATAACTCATTAGCCAACTGTATTTCGGCAGATACGGGATGGAAGAAACTAATTGTGGACAACTGTTATTTCGCAAAAATCGAGCCACTCGCTATCCACGGATCCATTGAACAAGTCGAAATCAAGCAGAGCTTCTTCGGAGTCATTGAAGGAGGAGGCTTAACACTGAATACAACGGGGTTCTCCGTCCAAAGAAACACTTTTGAAGACCTGTCAGATAGGGCACTTGAAGTGCATGCCACAAGGTGGATCAATTTGACGCAATGCACCATCAATGTGCTGAGAAAGGATGCCTTCAGCTCGCTTAACTTGGAAGGAGGTGCTAAAAACCCAGTCAGAATGGAGAACTTTGAGGTCAAGACCCCCGAAAACGGTTCAATGCACTTCGCTCGGGAAGAAAGTATCCTGATATTAAGATTGAAACTCCATATTCCATGCACTTGCACTTTGGAAGATATGGAAGCAGTAGGTCTGGTCGACATGGGGAAACTAAATGACGCTCGAAGACGGAGACAGAGCCTATTGTTGTATCAAGTTCGTTGTAAGAGTGACAGTACCTGGTCCACTTTAGGAGAGTATCACCTAGAATTCTGCCCACATACCACCACCACTACCACCACTACCACCACCTCCACGACGATGAGACCCTCCACTTCTATGAGGCCAAGCACCACTTTGGTTACAGACACCTCTGTGAGACACGCCGCCACCCTGAAGCATGGTACTTATACCAGTCTCCCAGCCGAGACTGTAGATGGGTATCGTGAGGAATCAGAGTCCGGCTAAACGCATGTTGCCGCCATTTCCAGCGCGTGGGTCGCCTTGCTGATAATTGGAATTCTTCTTACAATTCAAATGTTCATAATTATTTCATGCATTTTGCAACGCTGGAAACACATGCGATCGGCGGGGAGTGAAACGGGCAACACGAGCAGCGAAGCGACCCAAATTCGCAAAAGGACAAGTCCCCGAGCGTATGAAGACCCCGTGCCCTCACAGCGTCTGTTACACCCTACGCGCGATCTCACACTCACTCGGAACGTTGGCACGATGACTGTCAGCGCGCTCAGCCAGGCACCCGATAGGAGAGTCCGATACAGCCCGGCCAGCACCAGATCCGTCCGGTCCTTCACCAGCTGTGACACGGACTCGGGGAGGAGCTCGGTGAACGTCTGCCTCCTGCCCCTGACGGTACACTCTCCGGTCGAAGAGCTCCAGGGACAGACGCACAGGGGTATAAGCATGCAGATGCCCGGCTACTGCTCAGTGACCCGCCCTCGAGCCGCCCCCGGCCGGGCCGACGACAGGCGCCGCCACCAGCGCAGCAACAGCGAAACCAGCGACTCGGAGGAGAGGCGACGCCCGCTGCCCGGGTACCCCATGAATCGGCGCAAGGACCCGCGCATTCAGCGACTGGCGCGTGATCCACGCTGGGCACGTGGGGAGTACCTCTCCGAGATGCAGTTTTAAGATTGTGTTCATTTTTGTTTTGTTTCAATCACGGTAGGGGAAACTTGAGTAGCTAAGAATACTGAATAGGCATAAGTATTAAGTATGTTGAATAGTGAAATTGTAATGCGTGATCAGCGATAAGTACCTTCACATGACTGTAAAGCACTTGAAAATCAAGCTATTCTTAGTCATATAGGCATGTAAATGATCCGGGGTGGGATGCACTGCGGTACAGTCTGCCCTCCCGGCGCGGCGCTTCGTGTATTGCGGCGCAGTCTAAGCACAGTCAAGTCCGCGACATTGAACGGCGTCTCGACGTCGTGAGAGCGAACGAACGGGTAATTCCGCAGCGTCTCGATGCGATTCCGCGTATTTTGTTGCTGATGCCAATGCAAATACAGAATGCAATATCGACGCTCAGCCGAGACGAGATTGGTGAATACATTTCGGCCTGCACTCCCGACTCTCGTTCATTTCGGATACACAAGAGCCACTGGTCGCTCTAAGTTATCGCCATCAGTCCCCCCATCAGTTTACGTCACCAGCCAGTCGTACCGTCAGTTCGGTATCAGTTGTCCAGCCCCGACACCAGCTGCTCAGTGACCCAGCCAGTCGACCTGAGCCAGCCAGATCCAGAGCCAACCAGAGCCAGTCGACCTGAGCCAGCCGGCTGACACGTCCGCCCGTCCGGCCACTGCCGACCGACTGACTGCGCAGCACCAGACTGACAGTCACGCTGGCAGTTGGCACTCGATCTGATGGGTGCTTCTGTCAGGGCTGAGTGCGGACCGATGCTGCCAGGCGGGGCGGGGGGGGGGGGGGGCAGGGAATGGGAGGCGGCCTTTTCAGGTCAATACTGAATGCGGTTTATTATGGTTATTGCACAATGCACATGCGTAGCCGTCCTTGTTCTAGGCTATGTAATCGTGCCGAAGGGGCTATCATCTTGAAGTGCTGCCTACGTGTAAAACTACGATGAGTGTAAAACTGCAATACATATTACTAACTGCTTCGGTTAGCTGGAAGTGACAAAAAAAAGTTTCGGATGAAGAGGTTTATTTCACATCGGAGTAAGTACCATTTAGGAAATACCAGGGTTGAACACATATCACCATACATTGCTCATCGAGCAATATTACACGCAGAAGGACACCAATTATCAGCACGCTTCATGACTTATATTTAGAAAGGAATCAGAAGATGGGAGACACAAAAATAGCCGAAAAAAGGCATCGAATAATGAATTCTAGCGCCAACTAACCACACGAGTTTTACAAATGAGAACGCAACAATCAACTATGCACAAACTGGCAGTGCCGAGACAGAGATTGTAAACGAAACAATGCTCACACATCTATGTAGAGAAAAATTCATTGAAGCCCTTCCGAAAATCAGGGCAACAGACATCCTGGTATTGGATAAGCGAACACGAAACATCAGACAACCATCAGGGAATAAACAGCCCACGCAGCGCACCACTCATGGCACAGGGGACACCAGCACACAGCAGTCAGCACCAGCGCCTAACTGGGTAACGCGACCTCCTCGCTGGCCCACTTGAGGAACGTCTCGCTCTCCTCCTCCGTAAAGTACTTCCTCCAGTTGCCGGCGGCGTCCTCCTGCTCGAAGGCGTCGCCGCCGCCGGCCACGGTGCCGGCCTGCTCCCAGTGGTGGTAGTTGGAACCGGGGTCGGCGCGCATCACGTCAGTGCTCGTCTGGCGGACGATCTCGTCCACCTGCCGGTCGGTGACGGGCCGCTCGAGGAACTCGGCCACGCGGCGCACCACGGCCGCCCGCTCCGTCTGCAGCTGCTCGTAGGTGATGCAGAGCACGGTGGCCGCGTGCCGCTGGTAGCCGCGCACGTGCTCGCGGTACGGCCCGTACGTCACCTCGCCGCGCGTGAAGCTGTCGCGGAACTCGGTGAACGAGCCGCTGTACAGGTGCGGCCCGAACCGGCGCGAGAAGTGGTAGTAGGAGACGCAGACGTCGCGCGGGTCGCGGCTGACGTAGAGCAGCTTGGCGCCGCTGGAGAGCACGCCGCTGGGCAGCAGGTGGTAGGGCAGGTGGGTGCGGATCATACGCGGGTCGGCCACCTCCTCCAGCGGCACTGTGGCCATGAACGTGTTCTCGGGCGGCGCGTCCAGCAGCGGGAACCGGTGCTGCTGCGGCACCGCGCTGGCGCCGGAGCCGGCCGACGACTGGCCGCCCGTCACCAGCCGCCACACGAGCTCCTGCAGCCACGAGCCGCCCGACTGCGGAAAGCTGGCCACCACCACGTCCGTAGGTCGGCCGACGAACTGGGCCCAGTGCTGCGGGCAGCCGAACTCCAGGTGCAGGTTGGTTAGTACCGTGTTCCGGTAGCGGCAGTGGCGCAGCAGGGCCTTCTCGTAGGTGGCGTCGGCCGGCAGCGTCTCCCACTCGTCCGGCGGGTGAAGCGTAGACATCGCGGCCTCCTGATGAGTCCCGGGGGCACTTCTGAACTCTCACCAGCCACGCGTCTCCCAAGCAGAGCTACACAAAGCCTCAGCGCCGTCCACCGACCCGGCTCTCACCGACAAAAAGCGCAGCACCTGCGAGATAAAAAGCCAACTTCCCTGGGTATGTGCGCTCCGTGCGGAGCCCGACTCTCACAAACTAGCACAATATCCGGGCACACCCGCGCCGAACCCCGGCTGGAATCCGCTCCTCTCCAGTCCACCAGCTCTCCCAGAATAGTCGGCTCACACCGGGACGTCTCCACACGCAGACTGCGGCACTCGCGAGCTCTCGCTGTGCGTCCACGATGGGACAGGGTCGATAACTGGTTGCAGTTCGCCGTCCGGGCGCGAGCGGCCGCGCCGGCAGCGCCAGAATGCCCGCCAGGCGGCGCCGCGGCGCCCGCCAGGGGCGGTGCCAGCAACTTCTGGAGTATAGACCGGGGTCGGCATGTGTGCAATACACCAGTGACGGACTCACAGCACACTTGGTCAGAGGCGGCGCCAGGATGGCAGAAGGGAGGGTATAAGACCTCGAGGCACATCCAGGACGGAGGTGGCTGTGAGCGGCCGATGAGCACCTCCAGTCTGGTCCGATCCGGTCTTCGGATAGGCGAGGCCGCAGGGGGAGGGAGCTGACGCCGCCATTGTTCGCCGCTACCGGCCCTGCCCGTCGCGTGATCTGATTTCGATAGAGCTACTCTGGACAATCCAGAACAATGACACGATGCACAGTAGATTGCATGTTTCGCAATACTGCGCACATACCAAAAAACTCGACCAAGCGATCCTGCCTGTCCACCGGGCTATACAATTGGCCGGCAAACAGGCACGGATGACGCAAAGGAGACACTTCTGAGCTCGTTGTTTATGGATAGACGGCGGCACTGGCGTCGCAACCACAGCCGGATTGGCAATACATAAACATCACTTAGTTGCTCAATACTCGGCGCAGCATGAGAGTTACTGGTGACTGATATTTACATTCCCCCTGCATGGCACACCATATCAGATGATTGTCGGGATGCCTACAGTACATTAGTTGCAGCCGCCTCAGTGGCTGGTAACGCTGGCATGCCTTGTGCGACGTCCACAGGCCGGACGAAATGCTGTTTTTGCTCGCTTACCGCCAACCACCAATCCATTTTTGTGCCCCATGTGGGCTTTGTAATTAAATTGGAGGAGTGTTGGAACGGCAGACAATTGCATTTTATCACTTACTAGCCCACGATTCACGAACCATCGATGAAATATCACTTGCTGCAAGCTGTACCACGTTGTATAGGTTTTTGTTCACAGTATGCTAGTATTTAGTAACATACGAAACAAATGATTTATAACCTAATAGGGAGGTCATCGCTCAGCGACCTATCAGATCGAGCAGCAACTTGACGAGCTCGCCGCTAACTTTTCAGTCATTGGTTTTGATGAGGATTGCGAATCGTTGCTACAAAACTGACGTGAACAAGGCATGCTTGGAAGATAGTAATAACCGCGATGACAGTGTGTGGGATAGCCAAGGCGTGGTTTAGAAAGCAAACACTCGTACAACTTGAGGAACAAAAGCATGTTTGCCTTGCTGGGAGACAGAACACCTACAAGGCGTTTCTAATTATGCTGGACAACACAAAACAACCTCGATCATAACAAGGTGGGTGGCAATTAAGACAGTGCTCATGCGAGCAAAAATACGTGATCATCACCGAAGTACACCCCTGGCAAAGGCCTGCTCCCGATGTCACACGAATGGATAGGCACGAGCGGCTACCGGGCGATGAGCCATTCAAAGCCGATAACCGATATACAGCAGGCCCATCACGACTAAGATAGCCGCACTCTAAGCTCGGGGCTCCTGTTTTCTGATGCCCTGCAGTGACGGTGATGTCACGACCTCACCAATCTCCGTGATATCATTTACGTCAGCAGTGAGGCTCGAACGAACTTCGTAGAAAAAAGTCCGCAGATTCAATAGACAATCTCGAATATTATTTATTGCATTATACTTCGAGTTGGCTTTAAGGCAAATACATCTATGGCTACCTTGAATCACAACACGGTCAACACTGAGCATTATTGTCGATTAAGCACAAGTATCAATAAAATAATAAACGATAGTAATCGCTTCAAAGACCTGACTTGGCCAATATTCATTTAAATATTCGTTTACCATACATATACATCACAGCACACCCAATGAATACGAATGCATCGTCTACATTATTCCACGGGTATAAACATTCCAAGAAGCAACTTCTCCCCACACACATCCAGAGTACGGCACACCCGCTACTCACAAGGAACTTCTGTCCGGTCATCATCCGACACTTAGCCACATCACTAATCAGGGAGTAGAGGCAACTCCCGAAAACTTGATGCAACACCCACCGTAAATGATTTCTAGTCAGCCGTAAGGGTTGAACGATCCAGCAGGGTATTTGACGCACGCAGAAGCCCTGCTGGCTGCCAGAATTAGCTCCGAGCCAGGGCGGAGCAGAAGGCTGCACGGACGGCGGGCGGGCGGGCGGTAGTGGTGCTTGATCGGAGGTATGCTAACTGGGGAAGCACGGAGACGAATTAGGAGGTAGCGTTACAAATCCATTAGGCGAGGTTTGTTTAGGTCATACATTGGCTGAGTCCGGCCGCCGACCGGGTAACTTGAGACCGCTGATCCGATGAGGTCAGGTCAAGTCAGGTCAGGTCGGTCAGACCGCTCAGACCCGCAGCTCGGTGGCGTCTGACCCGGTGAGGTCAGGTAGGCTGGGTCGGTCGGTTGGACCCGCGGCTCGGTGGCGTCTGACCCGGTGAGGTCAGGTAGGCTGGGTCGGTCGGTTGGACCCGCGGCTCGGTGGCGTCTGACCCGGTCAGGTCAGGTAGGCTGGGTCGGTCGGTTGGACCCGCGGCTCGGTGGCGTCTGACCCGGTCAGGTCAGGTCAGGTCGGGTCGCTGACCGTTCACGGCTCAGCCCGCGGTTCGGTGATGACTGACCCGCTGAGGTGAGGTGAGGCCAGGTTGTGTCGGTTGGACTGTTCACTCGTTTGTCCGCGGCTCGGCGGTGACTCTCAGCCAGCTGGCGGTGAGCGGCGCGCCGCACCGTCCCAGCCGCAGCAGGTCGCCCTCCGCCGTCCTGTACAGGTCACAGGCCGCCTGCAACAGGAGCTCTGTCAGCCGCGCCGCCGCCGCCGCCGCCGCCCCACTGCGACCGCCCCTGGTCACAGAGTGGTCGCTCCCAGACCCCCTCCCCCCCCCCACAGCAGTCCTCTGTCCCACCCTGCACGGCCGGCAGACCTGGCAGCGCGCGGGAGGCACGGCACACTCGTGCCAAGACACCGGCCGAAATAAAGCCGCATGGCAGGAACGCTTCGCCGCCGCCCCCGCCGACCGATCGCGCCGCGTGAGGCATAGTTTCACTTAGCAAAGTCAACAGACATGCCAGTTAAACATCGACGGCTGATGCAAAATCAGAGGATGTCGATTAAGGAGAGATGGTAGTCATTTTATCAAATGTCTTCTCGGATATCAGTCTAGCTTTGTCTTCAAAGCACAGCCGCGAGATATACTGACGGGCGATTAGGCTGTAATGAGGATCCTCCTACGCTGTCATGCTTTACGATATCTTCCAACAGAGTCATATATAAACGCGACACAAATTCTTGAAATTCTGTCGGAAACTGACCTCTTCCCAGTAGTGGCAGTTCTCTGCTAGGTACGAAATTATTCACATACGGTAATGCGATGCACTACCACTTACATTACTAACGTACGGTGATGCAACAGTCAGAGAGGCAACAGGAGACTTCACTCAACAAAGTGTATCATAAATATCTGCTGCACAGATATTGTGTACACGAGTGAATGTGTAAATGCCTTATTCAGTGACACTTCGCGACCCACTAACTTTGCCATGGTCTAGGAGCTAAAAACAAAGGCACACAAAAGTAGATAATAAAACTTAAAAGGTAAATAAACCACCACAAAGGAAAAAAGGCAGATGATTATCATAAATATCATGTATTTATACAGTCCACTTGAATATGCCTCTCAGAATCAAGTATGCCCGTTCTGAGCACCCTCACAAGGACCACGGTAGCAGTCCAGGTCACCGATAGTCCGGTAGGTGGACCACTGTGCTCAGGGACCACTGAGCTGGACCATGTCCCGGACCACAGACCAGACCCAGACCAGACCACGGAGCGGACCGCGTCCGGTCTACAGCAGGGGCCTGCCCTGTAACGCGGCGGAGCCGCAGCTGCGCGCCTGTCCTAGCCGAACACACGGGGGCTGCCGGCGGGCGGCGGTCGTCTTACTCCGTCAACTCCCGACCTTATCCACTACTAATCCACTAAGCAGCAGCCGGATCTGAGATACAGAGCACCGACCGAACATCGACTGGCATTGCAGGGAAGGTCCGACAAATGGCGAACGGCTCGCCATGCGCACTCGGCCGCACCGGAAGCTACGGAAGTTCGATAATCCACCGGTATCGCACACTGAACACAAACGCTTGCATCGACTTTACTTGGCGGGCTCGAGGCTAGGAGACCACACACACTGGTATATGAATACTACGATCTACGATACAAGATACAGATTCCTGAGCGTACATCAGAGCACCAAGGTAGATAGTTGGCGAAAAGCGGCTATCTAAGGCAACTTCTGCGCGTTTCGCCCGTGTCAAGGCACTGCCACTCCTCACTACAAGCTCACCGCGGATGGCGGCAGCACTAGAGATCACAGCCCCAACTCGAAGACTGCGTCTGCCCGCGCCCTGCGCACGCTAATCATGAAAGCCAGCCCACAGCCATCCACACCGCTAAACGCGCCCCAGGCAGCACCGACGAGCAGTTAACCAGCCCGTTAACCGGCTCGTCGGCTTGTCTACATACACAGACGCTGCATGCGATCTCGCCGGACCCAAACCCAGCTCTGGTGATATACAGAGCTCGGCCTGATACGACCGGGCTCCCTGAAAGACGCGGCTCGCGCCCAACCGGCGGCTGAGTGTCATAGTTAGCACCCACAGGGCTGAACGAGAGAGAGAGAACCAAACACCACTTCCACCGCACAGGTGCTTTCTGTATGGCTTCCGTTGGTAATGTAAGGCTGCCTTTTAGTACCATCGATGTCCCACTGTTGTACTATTTCTTGTCTGTCAATGTTATGTCTGTGAGAATGCTTGTTTTGTTTTCGCTCCCCGTAAGGCCGTCTCTAAGCTAGCATACAATATATCATATGATAATAGCTACCACCACCTCCCCCTCCGTGCTAACGCGTAGTGGCGGCAGTGGGCCGGGGGCGGGGGCGGGGGCGGGGGCGGCGGGCTCAGCCCTCAGTCACCTGCAGCGGCTGGCCGGCTGCCGCCCACGGCTGCTCCAGGCCCGCCACCAGTTCCGCCACGGTGGCGCGGCTGGCCGCCGACAGCCTCCAGCTGTGTTCGGTACCCGAGCTGGCGTCCTGGAACAGCAGCCGCAGACCGGGCCGGCCGGCCGAGGCGCACCGCAGCAGCTCCTGGGGGAGGAAGGGGAGGGGTTAGATACTGACCGGGCCGGCCGGCCGAGGCGCACCGCAGCAGCTCCTGGGGGAGGAAGGGGAGGGGTTAGATACTGACCGGGCCGGCCGGCCGAGGCGCACCGCAGCAGCTCCTGGGGAGGAACAGACGGGAGGGGTTAGATACTGACCGGGCCGGCCGGCCGAGGCGCACCGCAGCAGCTCCTGGGGGAGGAAGGGGAGGGGTTAGATACTGACCGGGCCGGCCGGCCGGCCGAGGCGCACCGCAGCAGCTCCTGGGAAGGAAGGGGAGGGGTTAGATACGGGCAGGGCGGACGGGAAGGGATAGAATCATAAGCCGGCCGGCAGAGGCCGCAAGGTCCCTTAGAAAATAGCAGCGCTGCATATTTTGAGCAACAGAAGCTAGTCCAATAACAAAGAATATCGTCCATCATGCCATGATTTCTTTCAGTTAGGGAAGTTCCATTCTCCTGTTTTCATCTCCGTATTGCTAAGCAGCCCTCCCGGCATCCCTGACGGAATCTCAGCCAGCTTGTGACGATTAAAATGCAAGAGCACCGTCGCAGCCACCTTGGCACTTGTTCAAAGGTCAGGACCACCCGGTCGCATGCCACGAGCCTTACTCACTAGTGATAGCAGTAATAAGTGACATACACTTCAGCGGTCTCAACGAGCCCCACTCAATGACTGGCAAGGGGCTGCGGCGGAGGCACTTCTCATTTTGTTATAATCTGGACACCGAAACATTTGCATGCATCGTCTGCTACCAACACTCTGATTTCTAGCCCAATGCAGCTGTGATCCTCGATTTACCCTGTGTTTGGAAAAATATGTTAAACACAGCTGATTCGTAGACAGATTTAATAAGCTTTATTTCCCTATAAAGCTACTCATTTGATTAAGGAAAAAATGTCAGTTTCATCCTACCCTAAGATTGCGACGGGGGATAGTTAAACCCATAGCACGTATAACTATTCAACTATACCAGATATTACTGCTGTCCTAGATAAGGGATCGGCGCCAACCCCGGGCCGCCAGTCCTCCGATAACCTTGGCAAAGATTGCCTTTAAATCCCCCGTAAGACCGTAGCTGTTATCGCTTTTGTAGCCATTACCGGCAATCACGTGACCAGAATTCCTAGGGTGGACTTGGAACAGCGAAATATCACGTGACACTTGGTACGGAAGGACCCGTCCTACACTCACAGGCGATGAGTATTCTGCAGGCATTTTAACGATGGATCACGTGACACTGCCACACCGACCGGCCGCCGCTCTGGCAAATAACATCGTCCGGCGGACATAGAACGGACTAATTAACCCCCACTCCTCCCCTCCAACTCCAATAGGGCGCCGGTGAAAGGGACACATCGCGGTCGCCTGATGGGTGTTTTCGCCCTCCCGATCGACCGGGCAGAGAATCCTGGGAGGGGAGGGGGGGGGGGCACTATATTAAAGGGACTATCCCACCTTTAACATGGGGTTTGAGTTGAGATAGCCAAGTTTGCGGCGAGGTTCAGAAACCACTATCTATCTAGGTTGCAACCCCCGCGGCCTCTTGGTGTTGAAGAAATTCGTTCCCTTCATTTGAAAATGGGCCTTGCGCAAGGCCCTATCTTCAACATGGAGCGACCGTTAGTGTGACGTCACCTCGTTTAGTCATTCTGATTTAAATGGGTTTGTTCGTTGAAAAATCGCTTAAAACTTGGTCTGAACTTTGTTGTGGTGCCTACAGAGTAAAAAGAATCAGCTTTATGACAGTACTGTGGCCTGGGGAAGGAGGTAATTTTGGGCTGTGACGTCACATATTTGAAAGTTTGTGTTTGGAATATGGGAAGCCTAAGATGTTTAATGAAAAATAAATGCCAGAACCGTGTTCCTGGTCATCCAATCTATAAAGTCGGGCACAATTTAACTGGTTTTAACAACATTTTAAAAGGTGGGATAGTTCCTTTAAAACAATCCTGGGGAGGCGCAGCAACAAACTGCTTACTGCGGAGCTGTTCATTTGCAATTTGTATCTCTCCCTCTCGTCCTCTTTGTCCTCTCTTTATCTCTCAATCTATCTTTATCTCCCTCCCGCTATTCATCCATGTCCAATGTCCATCTCCCCTCTCCCTCTCTTTCTCTATATACTTTTTCTCATCCCCTCTTTCTCCTTCCTATTCTCTCTCTTCTCTCCCGCATTTCCGTCGGGATTTGGCGAACAGCGAACAGTCGGGGAGACCACCACCCTCCTCCCCATCGATCAATACCGTACGGGGACGTGACCCGATTCAGACGCACGGCGAACACACAGACATAAAGACAGACAGACAGTTAAGGCGACAAACAGGCAGACGGACGGACGGACAGACGGACGGACGGACGGACGGACAGACATACGGACAAACAGACCGACAGCTATACGGACAGACAGACAGACATACGGAAAAACAGACCGACAGTCATGTGGACAGGCAGTTAGGCGAACGACCATAAAGTCAGACATACGGACAAAAAGGCAGACAAGCAGACGGCCATAAAGACAGAGAAGCTAAGCGGTTATCAGTCTGACACGTTGTCATCTCAATTCAAATCTGACGCATACAATCTTATCACAAGTCCACCAAATGACTTGTCATCCGCAAAGTCATGACGAAATTGGCGGTATTGGGAGTGCTCGCCTGACAATATTCTGTCCGAGCCCAAGCCTCTGAGGAATTCCCAGGACGGATCGACATTCTGCTATTAGTGATAATTGACTTAGCTACTTCTCTGTAATGTACTGAATATATGCCGGCCATTGGGATCTGCCTATTGGCGGTATCAGACCACATAGAAACCGAGAGGTATACGACATTCATTAAGGGGAGCTACCAAGTGCGTACCGATCAAATGCACTGGTGCGTCGGGCGTTTGGAAACTTCTATCGGAGGGCGGGGGACGGGGTGTGGGCGGAAGATGGAAAAGTAACGAAAACTGTGACCGTGACGACGGGAAAAACGATGGTGAGACTACGGCTATATGGACCGTGATTAGGACAGCGACAGCGATACTAGAAAATGACTGACAGTGAAGGTGACAGAGACGGGAAGTGATCGAAACAGATTGACATTGACATAGAGGAGGAAAAATCCTCTACTCACCAGTCCTACGATATTGGCCACCTTCTCTCGGTCCCTCATGGGTATTTTGACGTCGCCGTGACCGGGCACCAGCCAGCGCAGGTCACACTCCATCAGCAGAAGGTCGGACGGAGTCATACACAGCATCACCGGTACCGGCTCAGAGTCTGTCGATAGAGAGGAGACAGAGTGAGAGAGATGGAGTGGTAATGAGGGCTGTCTGGTGACCAGGAGGGACAGATCAGGTGTCAGAGGCTATCTCAGAACACTGACAGAACGGCCGGTAATGAGGAGTGTGCCTCCCGCGCGCTTGTTACGGGTTACGGTTCGTTTACCTTTGCTGGGGGCGAGACTGTGTACCAGAGACAGCGGCTAACGAATAAAAAGTAGAGCGAGTCAGCTAAGGCGAAGATCAGAGGCGCGACCGGATCAAAAGAGCAATAGAATCATCGCAGCCAGACGAGGCGCTAATCAAATGCTCGCTCGAGTTAAAAGAGTCAAAGAGTCATTCAACTGAGGTGTCTGTCGAAGGCCCGAAGCTCGGCTGTATGGTGGTCCTTCAGAGCTATAGCAGTAGCACCCGTGAGTCGGACGTTCACCCGTGTGACTCGCCGAGTCAGCGGAGTCAGGACTCACCTGAGTCTACAGAGTCGGACTCGTCGCGCAGTAGCTGCAGAAAGAGTAGCTGCTGCAGTGCCAGGTCGGCACCAGCATCCCCGGAGAGCATGCTCTCCACCTGGAGTCGCTGGGTGGCCTGCCAGCGGTCGGTGGGCGCCGCGCCCGGACACGACCCTGTACAGGAGGCAGTGGGGTCAAACGGCGGGTCACGGGGGTCAGAGGTCATACGGGGGGTGACCGGGATGGTGGCACAGAGCTGAATGGATTTCATATCGTTTGAGGTAACTAGCTTTGGGAGTGGATGTAAGTCACCTTTATAAAACACGGCTCCAGATGAGTGTGTACTATGTTGCGAGTGATAATAAATATGCATACGTGTGGTACCAGGGAAGGTTGATAATGATATAAAGCCTGTGTTGCTGCAAACTCGAGCCGAGGAGAGTGCCGTACCTGTGAGGTGCTGCAGCAGCCGCCGTCCCCTGGCCGCATCCCTGGTTACCACCAGCAGCTGGGTGTTGAGGGACGGCTCTCGGCCCGTCACCTGCAGTGCCAGGCCGTGGCAGTGCAGCAGCGGGCCGATCGAGGTGACCTCGGTCAGCGGCCGGGTCAGACGGGGTCGCAGCCACCGCTCCAGCTGGTCACTGCGGGGGGAGGGGAGGGGTCAGACGGGGTCGCAGCCACCGCTCCAGCTGGTCACTGCGGGGGAAAGGAGGGAGTTAAATTTCCAGCTAGTCACTGCACGGGAGGAGAGGGGGAGTGAATATGTCACAAGAAGCGACGACAGAGGCATTTGGAGACGGGTCTGGGAGTCTGACAAGACCCAAGGACGGAAAATACAGGAGTAATTTTCGGCTATGGAGAAGGCGAAAAAATACGCATTATACACGAATGAAAAGCAGCAGGTGAACATTTCGTTTGGGCAAACATAGCAGTTAAAATATTGACGATATTTCATATAAATATCAACACTCAGATAAGTTAAAAACCCTTATCGACTTTAGCCCCGCATGTAGCGCCGCTAGTCGGATCGGGTTACGCAATACGCACCACCGAGTGCCAAACAAAGCCACAATTACATAACAAACAGTTTTTTTTTGTGGTTCAGAGTTCCGCAAGGCCCGCTAGCCCATTGAACGGACCGCTTTAAAAAGAATCGCATGTTCCAAGCAAGAGCATTTTAGGAAAGAATCGCATGAATGTCATGAGCTGCTATCGCAATGACTGCACGTCGTGCAAAAGGCGTGCGTGGCATAAATTGCTTATTAGGGTGACGTTGAGAGATAGCCAGGACGTGCTCATCAGATATATGAGCCATTATTTTACAATTCTGATGATTTACACCCAATAACTATTCGGATCATACCGTGAAACGTCAGCGCACTCTGACAGCTGCTAGCAAAGTGTGACGGCAGCACGGCTTGCAGTACCAACCACCAACCACAAAATGGCATTTCAAGCCCATTTATAGTTATTTCACTACGGACCGAGTTGGCTTGAAGCCTAACGTTGACGGCGGCGGTTGCAGTCGAGTCAACGTTTGACCATGGTCAGTTAAAGTGGAATTTACGTGTGACAGGGACAGCTTAGAGTGTACCAAATACCTACCAATAGATAACAAAAGCCATAAAACGCCTGGCACTGTCCGGTTTACAGCAGAGAGGATGCAGTGTTCCTGGTAATTCACAAGAAATTCTTCTAAGACAGACTGAAAATGGCTAATGTAGAAAACATAGCCCCGCTAGAGCTTATCAACAAGTCTGTTAGCTTTTACTATCCCCCCCACCCCCCCACACACACACACAACACACATACGAAGTCCGTAGAAGAACATAGAAGATTGATCCAGAATCATGCCCATGCGTCTCGCGTCGACTCGCCTCTCTGGCTCCGGTCAACAAACCACGCGTCAACAGCGTGCGTGCGGCGGACGGACCGGGGATAATTGGCGAGGGTGACGGTCAGGGTCAACCCTTTCACTGAGGACAGGTGCGTCAGGCGGCATACCACCCTCCCTGAGGGCAGGCCCGGGGCTAATCGAGGAGCAGACCATGGCGCTGGGAAACAACAAACACAGAAAGGGGATCAGTTGTGAGGCAGGGTGCGGTGGCAGCGGGCGGTGAGAGGTGAGCGTCGGACGTGTGAAGAGTGAACGCAGGACGTGTGAGAAGGGAACATAGAACGTGTGAGAAGGGAACATCGGGCGTGTGTGAGACACAGGCGGGTGACGAGGCGCCACCATGGTGCCACCACGCGGACTGCCGCTGACCTGCGCGGTACTGCTGGCGGCTGCGGTGGCGGCACGGGCGGCGCGTCCCAAACCGGAGCCGTATCTGGACTGGCTGACTCTGCACCGGACCGACCCCAGCGAGCCCGAGCGGCGCATCCTGGTGACGGTGGTGCCCGACCCGCAACACGACTACGTGCGTCACCCGGTGCCCGGCTCGCCGTGGTCGCCGGCGCCGATCGGCACCGGGCCGCCGCTGCAGCCTGAGGAGCCGACTGAGAGCGAGCCGTCCGACCAGCCGGTCCCGCAGCTGCTCTCCACGCAGCGGCCGCCGCGGCCGGACTCGGAACTGCGCCAGCAGACACCGGCGCTGGGGCCGGACGGCGACCCCCGCCAGCAGACACCGGCACTACAGCCGGACTCTGATCCGCTCCCACAGACCCCGGCGCTGGGCCAGGACTCTGGACTTCGCCAGCAGACACCGGCACTACAGCCGGACTCTGATCCGCTCCAGCAGACCTCAGCACTGCAGCCGGCCGACGAGACCAGTCAGCCGCCGTGGACGCGGGACCTGCCAGCCGAGTGGACCGACCGCTACCCGGTGGCCAGCGCCTACATGGACAGCTACCAGAGCTACACCTCGGAGCCGAGCCGGTCCCTGTCGCAGACGGAGGGCCCGGCGGGAGGGCCTCAGCTATATTCAGCAGAGGAGTGGCAGGACGGCAGCGCGTCCAACTGGCTCACCCACCATCTACCCGTGTCCCGGCCGGTCGTAACTGCCGATACAGATTCCCACCAGATATCCTCCAGCGAGCAACATCAGTCTACAGGACAGTCTCTAACCGACCAGCAACCCCCACCGCAGCACCCCTGGTCACAGCACATGCCGCCTGCCTGGCTTCAGACCCCACTCTTCGATTCTGAAGTCGAATGGCCCATCGAGGCCGACAGATTTGAGCCGGACGATCTCGAACAGCTGGCTGAGCGGCTTCAGGAGATACAGACGCAGGAGCAGGAGAAGGAACAGGAAAAGGAGGGATGGCCAGAGGAGCAACAGAAGTCGCATTACGACCAACAGGAGCGCAAACAACCGGAACAGCAACAGAAGGGGCAGCGAGAGGAACTTCGGGATGAAGACAAAAAACAACACGCAGATGGTGTAGAAGATAGCACACACTACGATTGGTATATCGATGAAGATAAGGAAGAAACTGAATATCAAAACATGAAATATGCGGAAGAAGAACAAGAAGAGGATGAACAAACATCCGACGCGAGCCATTCCTACAAAACACAAGAACAGGACTATCAAGAAGAAATGCGACAGGACGAACAGACAAGCGCGTCAGATGACCAGCATGATCAGATAAGTGAACTAGAAAATGGACAAATCGAGGAGCAGCCAGATGAGGAACAACTCAATGAAGCACAGGAAGGTCAGGATGCCGAGATGCCGTACCACCCGCCTCCGCCACCGCCACCACCAATGTCCCCAGCGCCGGTGTGGCTGCAGCAGTCTGGAATAACGTCCCACGATCTCCTGCTGGAAGGTGAGCGTTATCCAGAGCCGGCCATGATCAGCGCTCCACAGCCAATCAGTTATCTACAGACAACCGTGTCAAGCATTCCAGAGACAACCACACCAATGAAATCAGAGCCAGACAATTCTCCAGAGGTGACAACAACATTCAGGTCAAAGACAACTATACCTAACAGTTCGGACACAATCACTTTTCAAGAGCCAGCCATACCAGATAATCTGGAAACAACTACAGCTAGCAGTTTAGAGTCAATCAGTTCCCAGGATCCAACCACGTCCACCAGTCCGAAGCCAGCTGTAAAGCCGAAGCCAGCTGCGCCCCGCAGTGAGGACACAGCCGCGATGGGAAGCCCGGAAACAATCACGCCCACCGGCCCAAAGGCCACTGTGCTAGGAAGCCCGGAGCCAACCGTTCCCACCAGTCCACAGCAAACTCTTATCAGCACTCCAGAGCCAACCATAGCCACCAGCCAGGAGCCAGCCGCACCAAGCAGTTCAAACCCTACAGCTACCAGCGCTCACAAGTCAAATTCTACCAATGATCTGGAGTCAAACCCCACAAGCATCACGGAGTTACTCGCCACCAGCAGCACAGAGTCAACCGCCGCCAGTGATACGAAGTCAAGCCTCAACAGCAGCTCAGAGTCCAATTCTACCAGCACCCCGGAGTCCCCCGCGCCCAGTCCAACCCGCCGCCCGGGCAGCCGGCCCGGGTCGCTGCTGTCGCGCCTGGTGGGTCCGCTGCTCACCTGGCAGGACCGGCCGTCCGGCCAGCGGCTGCTGAGGTACCTGGCCAACCCACTCAGCTCCGAGCACTGGACCAGCCAGCGCCGGCGCCGCAGCAGTGATCCCCTCGGGAAGCACAGCCCAGGTCAGTCGGGGGTGGGTGGGTGGGGGGCTGACGGGTATTGAAACGATGACAAAGGTCAGTTCGGAGCATGGAAAAGATAATGGGGAGCGTCATGAAACCCTTATGGAAGAAAGAAAATGCATATTTACAGGCTGCCTCATTCGATTGGAATTTGAAGCACATTCAGATGAACCGTCGTGGAACACATCCGCAACTGCAAACCAAAAGCGGGGACCCTTAATTTAATCTCTTGGCTTTGCTATCATTCATCTCTGCCAACCTTTGAATGGGTATTCAAATAACTCCCAGTCTAACTCGAGTACTCCCAAGTCCCAGCGTGCTGCGCTGTGACGTTCATTCTAAAATATGAGCCATTGCCTGACGAGCCCATGATTTATCCACAGATGCTCCGTCGCAGGACGAAGCCAGCACTAAATATGCGAGGGATAGCATCGATGACCTCGGACAACCTGACGTCATAGCTGGGCAATATGACGTCACGGCTGAGTTGTCTGCCATCGAACACGTGTCTGACATCACTCAGGCAATGATGATCTCCACTGAACCATCGACAGCCGAGACAAGCACTACTGAGGCATCGCCAGCTGAGATAAGCTCTACTGAGCCATTCCTTGCGCCTACCAGCTCCACTGAGCCATCTATTGCTCCCACCACCTCTCCTGAGCCATCCATAGCTCCCACCGCCACTACTGAGCCATTCATAGCTTCCACCGAGCCCTCCCTGGCTCCCACTCAGCCATCCTTCGCTCCCACCGCCACCACTGAGCCCTCGTTAGCTCCCACTGAGCCATCACTGGCTCCCACCATCTCTACTGAGTCATCCCTGGCACCAACTACTCCCACTGAGCCCTCCCCGGATCCCACTGAGCCTTCTATGGCTCCCACTGAGCCTTCTATGGCTCCCACTGAGCCTTCTATGGCTCCCACTGAGCCTTCTCTAGCTCCCACTGAGCCATCCCTAGCTCCCATTGCGCCCTCCCTGGCTCCCACCGCCTCCACTGAGACACCCCCGGCTCCTACTGAACCATCTCTGGCTCTCACCGAGCCCTCCCTGGCTCCCATCGAGCCATCCATAGCTCCTACTGCGCCCTCCTTGGCTCCCACCGAGCCATCCATAGCTCCCACCGAGCCCTCCCTGGCTATCACCTCCTCTACTGAGCCACCCCTGGCTCCCACCGAGCCACCCTCCCTGGCTCCTAGTGAGCCCACCCTGGCTCCCACCGAGCCACCCCCAGCTCCCACCGCCTCCACTGACCCCGACTCGCTACAGTCGGAGGTGGTGGAGGCGTCCGGACCGGGCGGCCCACCTCCCCCGGCCCGCTGCGGCGTCACCTCTGACCAGCCGACTCGGATAGTCGGCGGCGCGCCGGCCGCCCCCGACCGCTGGCCCTGGATGGCCGCCCTGCTAGTGCGCGTACCCTGGTACGGCTCATGGGTCAACTGCGGAGGGGCGCTCATCAGCGGACGGCACGTGCTCACCGCCGCGCACTGTCTGTACAGGTTAGTCAGGGACGGGGTTACCGCCGCGCACTGTATCTACAGTGTATAATGTATATGCGCACTGTATGTACAGTGTGACTGACATATGCATAGGTCAGTCAGAAGAAGGGACGGGGCTAGTTCGGGGCAAGCTGGCTCCCGCCACCCGCAATACTCAACTTTTATCGACAACAACACCACGTGTTTTATCTATTGCACTAACGTCAGCTAGCAACTCAGTCGGCGTCATTCCAACAGACCGCTGACGCCGCATACAGCGTTTGCCTTTATTATGCATTATACGGCGCTCCCGTGCATTTCCTGTATCTTTGGTCGCTGTCCTGCAAAGTCAGCAATCTTATACCAAACCACTCCTTCCGTTCCTACGTCCCAAGCAAAGGCACTTCTTCACACTCCCATTTGTAAACCCATCCTGGCCTCTTGTATTCACACTTCCCTCCCCACCTATCCTCCCCCCTATCACCTCATTACCCCGGTGTATAATATCTGTCCACACCTCAGTGCATGACTCCCCGCTCCATTATACCCGCAGCATCACCCGCCCGTCGTCTCTGCGTTCCCTGGTGGTTCGTCTGGGAGAGTACCGTCTCTACACGGCCGCGGACGGGCCCCACCTGGACCTCACACCCGTCTCCATCACCATCCACCCGGCCTACGAGCACTACAGCCAGCGCTTCGACTTTGGCATCGTGACGCTGCCGTACGACGTCACGGTGCACACAGCGGCGAACAGCGGTCTGGCGGAGGACCTGCTGCCCATCTGCCTGCCGACGGCAGACGGAGAGTTCGTCGGACAGAACGGCACCATTCTAGGTGCGTGGGACATAGGGGCGCGCACACGGGAAGAGACGCCAACATGGCACCATCCTAGCTGGGTAGGACGGCACACAGGGACAGTGGAGAGGCGTCTAGAGAAGCAGAGGCCTTATGCGGTACGAGTTGGCTACTTATCTGGTTGTCGATGTGTACACAAATCTGCCAGATTTCCATTCAAGAACTGCAGCTGCTTTATGATTTAGTTGTCATTCCATGTTCTCTTTTAAAAATAATTCACATAATTGATTCATGAACATGCCATTTCCAGGGCATCATTGATGAAACAAGGCAGACACCATGACCCCTCCCTCCATCAACAAAATTCGTATTTGTTCACCCTTTAAAACTAAAGGGCGCGTCAACCACGGTACCCCATCTTCTCCCTACAGACTCCCGCTGACCCCTCCCCTCCACCAGGCTGAAGGAACAACATATTTCCACTGACCCTCCCCTTCCCATCCACCAGGCTGGGGTAACCTATACGAGTCTGGCTACCAGAGCTCAATCCTACACGAGGTGACGGTGCCCATCTGGAACCAGACCGCCTGTCAGCACGCCTATAGGGAGGACTCATGGGGAGTCGGACCGGACGCCTTCTGCGCCGGACTACCCCACGGAGGCAAGGACTCGTGCCAGGTGAGACATAGCGAGGCAAAGACTCGTGTCAGGTGAGACATAGCGAGGCAAAGACTCGTGTCAGGTGAGACATAGCGAGGCAAAGACTCGTGTCAGGTGAGACATAGCGAGGCAAAGACTCGTGCCAGGTGAGACATTTGGGGGCTAGGAGTCGTGTCAGGTGAGACATGGAAGGGAGGAAAAGACTCGTGTCAGGTGAGACATATTAGGGGAAAGGGCTCGTAGTCGTAACCAGCAGGTAATCCAGAATATTTTCGCAGTAGAGTCGTCCGCTGCCCATTTCGTTTCGTTGATCCATTGTTAGCAACAACCAAGTAACTAACTATAAACCGTGAATAACACTGGAGTGACACAGTTCGCTCTACGAACCGATCAATACCCCTAGGGACCTCCGCCTCATCTGACGTCCCCCCCTCTACCTCCCAGGGAGACAGCGGCGGTCCGCTGATGGTCCGCGCTGGTCCGGACCAGCTGTGGACCGTGGCCGGTCTGGTCAGCTGGGGAGAAGGCTGCGCCCGGCCAGAGTTCCCCGGAGTCTACTCGAACGTGGCCGCCGCCCGTGACTGGATCGACTCGGTGCTGGAGCACCACGAGTGAGCGCGACTCGTAAAGGTCTCGTGACGGTCGCCGTGACTCGTGAAGGCGGTTGTGACTCGCGATGGCGGTCGCTACTCGTGATGCGGTAGTTACTCGTGAACCACGGTCGTAGCTCGGACACTCGTGCGATGGTTGTCGTTATCGGAGATTCATGAGTCGTGGCAGCTTCTGGTGTATAGGACGGCAGCAATTCTCTCTATCGGTCTCTCAACAGTCGTTTATAACTTTATAAGCCGGGCACGGTATCCACCAGGGCATCATACCACACACGGTGGATAACGGGGGGATAAGTGGGAGTGCTGGGACCGAGTGGCGGCCGAGTCTGCTCACCTGTCGTCGCCGGTAATCTCCAGCAGGTGGAGGGTGGACGAGGTGACCACCAGGACACACTCCTGCTGCTGGTACTGGGGCTCCAGCGCGCACGTCACCTGCCAAACGGGAGAGAAGCAGTGTAACAGTCAGAGGTGTTCACTCGTGGGCATACAAATAAATGGAAACCTGCACAACATGCTTGGTGAATGGATACCTGAAACAGTGCTTAAGCTGACAGACAGCCTTCCCTACAATTGCATTAAAAAAAAACGGTAAAAATAAATACGAATCCAATGTCGCCAAACTACTTAACCGCTTTCCTTATAGAAAACTCCATTTCCTCCCTCCTTCTCAGCTAGCCCAAGCCCCGATAACAGTCCTGGGAGGCACATCTTCTCCCGCGGCAGCGAGACACCCACCTTGGAGACGCACACGACCTGTTCGTCATCATCCAGCACGTTCATGTCCAGGTGAAGCTGCAGCCGGTGATCGAGACGCGTCGGCTCGTCGTGCCAGAACCGCACACAGCCCGATCCGACCTCCTCCACAGAGTCGGACTCTGACTCGGACTCCGAGTCGCCGCCGCGCCGCCAGCTCTCCAGCAGCGCCTGAGAGCAGCGACTATCGTTCGGTGCGGCCGCGGCGGACTGATGGCCACTTTCCCGCGAGGTGGCACTAGTGTCGAGCGGCGAGATGGCGCTAGTGTTGATGGGCGAGATGGCGCTGCAGTCGAGGGCGTCGCTGGCGGCCGATTCGGGCGTCAGGGTGCAGCTGAGGTCGGCGACATCCGAGGCCGGCGCGGGCGCGGGTGGCGGCGGGTGAGGCGCGGCGCAGACCCTCTTGTCCCGCACAGTGCAGACGCTGGCGGTCATGGAACCTGGGGGAGGGTAGCGGGGTTAGAGGCTAGGTCATCGAAGAGCGTTCATTCATATTGCATAATGCCGGCATCAACTGCAGAGGGAAAGTTACTGGATTGCTACCAAACGACGTTTCGGTAGGCAACAAAACATGCTCCACTGCTGTCTGGTCACTTAACTCGACCCAGCGCTGCTGGTCGCAAACCGTCAATAGAACAGCCAATCGAAAAAGGTAGCGCAGTCTATTATTGAAATTTAAGCCAAACTATTTCGATGACGTCCCACAACACGACCCATAGCAGAATGAAATTCAACCATCAAATGGCAATCCACTTTACGGGTTATCAAATGCTTTGGGCGGTAGACCCTAATATGTGGAGAGGGTCGGATCACGAGGAGAGGGTCGTTAGTTATGTAAGAAGCGTGATCAAACGCCAATGCAATGTCACAAACTCATGAACACAACACAAATATTTTACGCTTTCACTCCCTCCTCCACTTGGGGCAGGTAAAAGACGAGGAAAGCCTTAAGAAAGTAGCACGCCAGGTAGCTAAAACCACGCCACAGGCACACGCCAGACCGGGTGCCCGCATACTGGTTTGTTAGTAACACCTGGGTAATGGGTTAGCTCCCGCGACCGTGCCTGGCGCTAGGAATCTGGGACTGGGTTAGAACGAGCCCCGGCTGACCTACCGATGAGACGCGGGGCGCCTGCGGGCACACCGGGGGTGTGTGGTCAGCCAGGGAGACGGTGTGGCACTGGACGGACTGAACTGACACAGCACGTGGTCAGCACCGCTCGTAAACCCAGCCACCGCCATCCAGGGGACGGCCCCAGCCCTCCACAACACTCAGTGTTTTGTACCCATGATTGCAGCTCAATTATAGACCACGTACGGATAACTACTGTACACCAGGGACCTCCCAACACCCCACCCTCTCCACACCGACATACATCACCGTGACCCAGCTCCCGGCTTCGGCACCTAGCCTCACCTGACGAGCTGCTCTCCTCCATGGGCGGCTCGGCAGCACGGACGGCGCCGCCCGGGGCTGCAGATCGGCCGGCGGCGGCCGCCTCCCGACCTTCTGCCACCGGGCGGGTGTGCGCCTCCTCAGTCTCGCTCCTACACGGGATGTGTGCGGTTAGAGCCACAGCCATGATACTGCAGGGCCCAATCTCACCAAGTGCAGTAAACTCGTTTGGGGTAGCGGTAAGTTACCGCACCGAAATAACCCCAAGCAAATAATCCAGTCTCACCAACCCAAACGACCCCATGCTGTAATTTACCGCATTTTTTGCAAATCCTGCAAAAGAACCCCATTTGTCGACGCTTCGGATTGGTGGAAAAGCTGCTGATCACGCCGGCGCGATAAAAAGAACGCAATTGTTTTGTCGCCATGGCAACGATAGCGTGTTTCTTCTTTCCAAGCGGCGCCTCAGTTTCCAAGACTCACGGGCGACATCTACATGCTGTTTTGGGTACTGCAAATAGGAAGCATAGGTAGCGCAGGCTGCAACAAAAAATAATCTTAAAAAAGAAACTTATTTCTTTTATTTCTTATAAAGTTCTTATTACATCTTTAATTGTTGATTCTTGCTCACAATTGGTATAAAATTTAGAGATTACGGCACAAATGTCTGCGGTAATTTTGGTCCGACATTTGGGGGCAATCAGCTGATTGTTTGGTTTGTTTACTTGCTTTCGGGCCGTGAGCAGCTGCGCACATGAAGAATTTGCGGTAAAACCGAAGCTATCCCATGGGGTTATTTCGATGCGGTAACTTCAAAAATTACGGCAGTGGTGAGATTCGTTTTGGGGTAGTTTACCGCAAAATGAGTTTACCGCACTTGGTGAGATTGGGCCCAGTGGTGTTGAACCAGCCAGTAAGGTATGTTTGTCACTGACGAGCGTCTCGATTTGTGTTTCGATTACACAAAAAGCCATACCTAATTCAACTTCAGCGAACAAAAAGCAGTAACGATCGGCACAAGAAAAGGGAAACTCTTAACGCCATCAAAACAAAGCCATCACATTTTTCACAAAACGTCACGAACTTCCCCTCCGTTCTGTATTCATCTCCCAGGCACAATCCCTTCCCTAACCTTCCCCTGCCCTTTGCCTATCACCACCCCTCAGCCCGCCATCCCAACCAACCCCCTCTCCACCGTCACAAAAAGACCTTACACCACGACCCCAGTCCTCACCGTGTCGTCGAGTCCATGATGACGTCGATGCTGCTCTCGCTGGGATTGCTGATCACCTCCACATCGCTGTCGGACCGCACGGGCACCGAGTCGGCCCTCTCCGGGGTGGTGTGCCCCGTCTGGCGGCCACCCGGGCGTACCACAGGCTCCGGCTCGGGCGTCACCACTGTGGAGACGGACGCGGGGAGGGGTCAGTGAGGCGTTAAAGCACAGAGCCGTCTGCGGCATCTGTGTAATACATGTAGTAGATGACACGACAGTTTAGGGTCAACTAAAAGCGCTGCTTTACTTTTCATGAATACTAGGTAGTGCAAAGTTATACTGCCTCATAATTGGTTCCTTCTGTCAAGAAACGTCTAAGCACTACATCCACTCCAGACTACAATCAATGTCAGAGCAACCTGCACAAACACATCCTCGGTGGCAACTCCCAAGGCACTTCTGGCATGCCGAATATCTGACATGCAAAGACTGGATATCTGGACAGACCTCACATCCTAGCGACACCCGACAGGACTATGCCCGCTCTAACCTGAGACGGACGAGTCGGTGCCAGTCGCTGGCCGGGTGTGGTTGGAGGAGGTCTCTGAGCTGACGTGCTCGGCGTCCGCCGCCTCCGCGCCAGTCGGAGTCGAGCCCAGCAGGGCGGCTGGTGGGGCACGGACAGTCCACGGTCACAGAGAGGGAGATGTGGGGACAATATCGGCTATTGCGACTGCAGAACTGATGCTTGATTTTTTGCAGGGTTTAATTAGATGCAATGTCTCCCAGACATCAATATGAAAGCTGAGAGGATTGAAAGTGCATTACAGTTACGTCACATCCAACATCATCTATCTTACTATTTAAACAGGATCCATCTGTTTGTTTGTTTGTCTGTCCGCCACGCCGTGTAGTGGGTTCAATTTAGCCGGCCTACAGGGCAGACGGTATATCGTAGGGGGTTGAAATTTGCACACCTTATAGGTGACAGAGCGGGTCAGCGCCTTTTCTGGGTTCCGACTCGCTGGGGTGCACGGTTCGCGCGTGGGGCGCGCTGGAAGAACGCCAATGAAATTTTGCTCGGTTCGTAGATCTTCATTGAGAGCCGGGGTCGACAAACTTTGTGAGTTAAATGCATGACGATCGGTGGCGGGTGCCTCGCATTGGCGGATCGGCAATTAGTTATTAATTTGAATAAAAAGTGGCGAAAAATGTGTTGATTGTTGCTAAATGGGTGCAGTTTTCATAAGTATTTACAAATGCACCGCGTTTGCCGCAATGCGTCACATTTGTCCCAAGGCTCCATCTTCGTTGCAAATTGCACAGTTTTGTCAAATATAGTCCGATATGGGTGCAATTTGGTGCCAAGATGCATGCTCGAACGAAAGGTACAGATGCGCCGCGTTTGCCGCAATGCGCCACATATGCCACAAAGCGCCATTTCCGACAAAATCGAGTAAGGGCAATGGAATGGCACGAATTATTATGTGACCTTACATGACCCAGCGGTGTTGGTAGGGGTAGGGGTATGGGGTAGTGGTAGGGGTAGTGGTAGGGGTAGTGTAGTGGTAGGGGTAGGGGTAGGGGTAGTGGTAGGAGTAGTAGTAGGGGTAGGGGTAGTGGTAGGGGTAGGAGTATGGGTAGTAGTAGTGGTAGGGGTAGATGTAGTGGTAGGGGTAGGGGTAGGGGTAGGGGTAGGGGTAGTGGTAGGGGTAGTGGTAGGGGTAGTGGTAGGGGTAGTGGTAGGGGTAGTGGTAGGGGTAGTGGTAGGGGTAGTGGTAGGGGTAGTGGTAGGGTAGGGGTAGTGGTAGGGGTAGTGGTAGGGGTAGGGGTAGTGGTGGAGACAAAAGCAGAACAGTGGCCCGGGCTGATCCCAGCGGACGAGAGGTGACCTATGTGACCTGGCCTGACCCAAAGTGACCGGGGCTGACCCCTTTGACCCGTCTTGACCCCGTATCACCCAAATTTCATCCAACAACGCCCTCAGAACAGTTCTTTTTTAAATTATCTTCACATTTCCGTCCATATCTATGCTTCTAGACGACACATCGACATGAATCAAACACCATTCGAAAGCAAATTGGCTGGTGCCGCAATTTTTCCTACCACGCAGCAAAGCAAGTGGCGCAGCCGCTTGTCTATATTACTATTTGAGGAGGGTGCGTCTGTCCGTTACCGAGGTCCCGACTTGGTGGTGCTTTGCGTGGACTACAGGCCAGACCGTTGCACCTAGCCCGGTGAAATTTGTACAACTTATAGATCAAAGATGCGCGACGTGCCTTTGAGGGGTCTCAGCTCGATCGGATTGGTAGGGAGCGCGTGGCACGTGCTCAAAAAGTGCAAATTCGCGTCATAGACTTTACATGTATAAATCGGCGTGCGAAATCGGGCGAAAACGGCTAATTTTGGCCGACACGGGTCCAGTCCCCGTGCAATATCTCGGTAACCGTGGGCCGGATCGGCACGGGGAAAACAGCATCATGTAGATAATTGAACGGGTTATCGAATGATATGCAGTACAGGGGATGGCACGTGCCACGTGCACCCGTGAGGGTACTTTGATTGAAAAATTGCGGTTTTTGACGGATTTTGGAATTGATTTTATTTTTAGGTGACCATTAAACGGAGCGAGTTGGAACAGCGCCTGTTGGCAAGAGAAATGTACCGCCTCTCATGGGAAAATTGTGAAAAGCTGATTGATCCAAATCAAGGTGGTACAAATCACGGGAGAAAATGGTGTTTGTCTATTTTGTGCCACTTTATTAATCACACGGGTTTTGCTCAATGCTCTGATATTTCTGGCAATAAAAATGGCACCGATGGAAAGAGCATTCAATTCTGTCCAAGGTTCAGTCTTTATTTTTGCATGATGAGCAACAGTATTCTTAAAAATGTAAATGTTCCAAATCATTACATTGTCATTTTTAGCGAAATTCATCGATGGCCCTCAAAAGACTTCACGCCAGTTTTCGAATCATTCTTAAGTAGAACGCATGATAATACGAAACGGGCACCTCGATGCGATGGATCTTTTTTGTTTCACTACAAAATGTTTGGCCGTCAAAAAGCAATCGAACGAAGTGGATACCAACCAAATCGACACAGACCAACCCAATACCCACGGGTCTAAATTAACCCTTCTTCGCGTTGCGGAGCACGCGGGTAACCCTAGTGACAACCATTTAATCAACAAGAATCAGGGGAAAATACCAAATATGGGCGTCAATGCACTTGGCCTACGCTGACCGCTTCAATAACCCTTGCCCTTTGTATGTACGTACAGCCCACCGCTAAAGTAATGTGTGGTTTTACCAATCTCAACGGATGGCTTTGACCGACGATTTTTAAATGCGGACTGATTGAAAAGAAGACATAAATAGATAAAGTTGTAGCTGCAAGGGTGAAGATACATGTAAGCTACATTTAAAGTCTCGTTGCAGTCTGGCTAATCGTTCCTAGGCTTCAGAAGCAGAACATACCCATGACTGAAACCACACATTACTTCTGCTGTGGACTGTACCTTCGGCTTTCTCATCCATCATATGTCGCGGTGTGCTGGCCACTAGCTTCTTGCTGCTGAGCCGCTTCTTCAGCGGCGGCCTCTTGGGAACCACCTTCCTGAAAAAGCAGACAGTCACATGACTCCCAGGTTACCGCGCTGGTGAAAGGCGTACAGTTATGACAGCAACAAGCTTTTCCAGTAAGGGATACACGGAACATAACACACGATAAAACCTTCATCGGATTATAGTTAACACAATGTCCCAATGCATTTCAAACTTGTTCTGGCATTTGTAAATAAAAGTCTACATCGCTAGTGCCTGAACGCGAATAGACGTTTACTTGCAAATGGTTATAATTCCTTCTCATCATAACCAATATAGCTGTGGTTGCAGTAATCTTGGTTGCATTGATTGCACTGACCTCCCCAGCCCCACACCCGATGGTTTCTGTCCCTCCTACCCCGACCGCGCCCTATTCAAACTCACGGCAGCGATCCGGGCGACGGAGCCACCTCGGCGTTAGGGTGCGACACCCTCTCAGCGCGGATGATCATGTTGGAGCCGCAGTTGGGACACGTCTGCACGTGCTTCGTTCGTCCTGGCGGCAGACGAGGTTAAAACATAAAATCAAGGTAAGAGATAGGTAAGTGTTGGGCGCCGGGTTAAAATGGAAGCACCTGGAAAAATTAAACCAGAGTACTTTTCACGAAATTTCATTTACCATTTAGAACCCCTTACACGAATCAATATCACAAGCCCTCCGTCACTCGCGTCGCAAAAATCACGGTTACCACGTCCTACCCTACAGCTGCCGGGCATTCTTATACATATTTCGCCAGTATCTGATGACAACGAAATATCCACTAAGTGAAGGTTCCGTCCTTCCGACCCAACAGTTCACCAATCCCACAACGTTACCTTTCGTCCCATAACCCTCCTACCAGCTTAAATATTCCCGAAAGTTGTAAGTCTACCATCCTCTCCCTTCTCGTAGTCTATCACCGTAACTTTCTCTGTTCCTTCACCCAGCGCCCCGCCCCCGACTGACCCGCCTTTACGTCTCGGTGGGCGGCCGTCGTCTTGGCCAAGGCGTCTGAGAACTCGGCGGCGCATTTCATACACTGGAGGGCGTTAGCGGCCAGCTCAGAGGCCAGCCGCGCCTCGATGATGGGAAGCAGCGCTGAGCTCAGCTCCTGTGGACCGATAGGGGCGGTCAGGGACGGTAAAAGGTGGTGTGGGGAGGTCGGGGACGGTAAAGGTGGTGTGGGGAGGTCAGGGACGGTAAAGGTGGTGTGGGGAGGTCAAGGAAAGTCAGGGGAGGTACTCAAAGGCGATCAGGGCAGTCATGGATCACCAGGGACGGTCAGGGACGGCGACATATTTGTTTTCAATTTGACTACACGCATCTTGTGTAATCAGTCAAAATGGCCTGTCATAAATAAAACGACCTAACAAAATCATTTTTCTTTGACAGCATCCGTTTAAACGAAGAAGAACTTCCCCCCTCCCCCCCCCCACTCGTTCCGAGCAGCATCCATTCACCGTCAGGCCCGGACATCCGGCCGTTCCCTGATTCGCCGCGTACCTCCCACTCGCTCTGCTCCATGGTGTAGTTTCGCTCCCGTTTCTCCTTCTTGACCGTGTCAAAGTTGAGCTGCACTGTGAGGGGCTCCATTTTGGTCACGTGGCACGCCTCCACACAGCGCAGGTCCCACTGAGAGAGGGGAGGGGACTGGTCAGCTGAGGGAACCGGTGTGCTTCGCTTCAATCAAGCTACCAGTCGATGAAATAGCTTATAAGATCGCCACACCAAACACGGTTCAGTAAATTGCATCCCATAAATTCATGAAAATGCACAAGAGAAGAGAGCAAATCATTTCTAAGAGCAAGCACGAACCACCAATCACATCTACTTTATCATTCCCACTACCTAGCCCACAACCCTAATTACAATCACCTCCAACATTCCCCATTCCTTCAGACCAGTCTAGGCCATCCCCATTCTCCCGGCCCCCCTGACCTCTGCCACGGTCCTGCCGGCGTCGAGCTCCTTCTCCTTGACGGCGGTGGCCGTGACGGTGAGCATGACGTCCTCCTGGACTCCGGCCCGCACCAGACGCTCAGCCACCACCAGACACACCACCTCCTCTGCAGGATCCAGCGAACAGGGAGATGTAGAGCGGTCGTTAGGAGCACAACTCGCGTAGTTATTACAGTCACGAGTCGACGGGTTGAGCCTTTTTGGTGATTCTATTGTATGATAAAAACCTTCAGTTTGAGTTTCATATTGGTCGAAGCAAGACGTCTTCCAACCCTTGCTATGAAATGACGTTAAAACATAGCGCATGCCTCTGAACCTGAATAACCCTGTAATACCTTATCCATATTCTACACTGCGTTCACTGTTGAAAATTGTCTTCTGAGCCTCCAAACATGCAAGCAGACTTTAAAATTCGCAAACATCAAAAGGCAAAGCATCCATCGGACAAAATGATCGTCAACACATCAGACTTACCCTCCTCCTCCTCCTCCTCCTCCTCCTCCTGGCTGGAGTCGTGCTCCCAGGAGCGGCCGGCGCGGGCCTCCCTGCTCGGGTACAGGCTGGGCTCCGGCGGCGGCTCCGAAGCGGCGGCCGCTCCGTCGGCGGCAGGCGGCGCCGGCGGCCGGTCGGCTCCCGGTGGCGTGCTGCGGGCGGCGCTTGGTGGCGTGGCGCCCGCGCTACCGGTACCGTTCACCGCCCGGGAGGCGGGGCTCTCTGCGGGAGGGAGGGGGTGGTCAGCGAGAGGGAATAGAGAGGGAATAGAGGATGAGGGTGATGATAAGGGAAACAGGGCAGAACACCGGGGAATTGAAAACTGGTGAGCCACCCGAAGAAATACTTAGCAAATGCATCAGTAATGGATGGTCAATGACTATTACGCAATTTCAACAGACTACTTATAGATATAAGATAGTTATATTTGCAGATACCTATCTTAACAATTAGTTATCTGCAATGCTGGACCACAAATAGCATACGGTGATGATAAACACAACTCCTATCACAAATGAGGCTATGACGAGGATGACACATCCCGACCCACATCGTAACCTAGTTTCACAACGAGCACACCTTACGTCACGCGCAAAACCACCGACCGTTCCGCCGACCAGCACACATAATCCTGATAACGGCATGTGTCAAAAACAAAACAAATACTTAACGCTTCCCACAAAGATAACGTGGTTTGGTCATCGTATGAGTCAGTAAGCATCCCAGTCTCGTCCGCTGGGAGCAGCTGACGGCTGTCTCACACACCTCAGTCCCATTTCAGCTTCTTCAACAGCCCTGACAGACTCAAATCACTACCTCACTCCATCGTTTCGGGTTTGTTTTCCATTAAAAGTACCCCTTCCCAGGCACTCAGGGATTTTGCTGCATCGTCGCAAATTATTTGCTGGCCATCATCTCTGTCCTAATCATACCGCTCGACTTACCTTACCTATTTCTTCACGTCTTCTCCGTTTCTTTTACTCATTGCGCTCTACCTTCCTTTCCACCCTTTTCAATTCTCCATTTTTAGCCGTTTTCCTCTAACAGGTCCTGTGCCCTTCATAATCCTTTCCGTCTCCCGTCCCCCTCCCCCCCCCCCCCGTTGTCTCACCGATAGGCACGCTGCCCACACTGAAGGTGGGCGGCGGCTGCGCCGGCAGGCCGAGCAGCTCCTGGACGCGCGCTCCACCGCGGCTGTGCAGCCAGTCGGCTCCCATCTGCTGGCGCAGCGACTCAATGCGCTCCCGGGTCACCAGGTGCGACGGCAGCTCTGTCAACGAGACGGGCGCGGGAGATGAGGGGAGATTAAAAGGGGAACGAACAGAACAGGACGACTACGGAATTGATTATTCACTGGATGACGACGGCTTCAAGTTATGTGCATTGGCCAGTGTGCATTGTGCATTTAACACCCTCGCTATAAAATTACTAGTCAGCTGACAATCAACCCGAGATTTCCGTTGTTCTCTTGCGTACCATTTAACCATCACCGACTGAATATCTCCTCCCTTCTCCAACAAATTGTCACCCAATTCCAAATCCTGTTCCTCCTAACACTTGACCAACAAAGCGAGTGTAACGCATGATCTCAAGCGCGTTATCGCGCATTATAAATCTTCAGCGAGGCACGTACCACTCATGAATCTTAACGGCAAAAGAGAGAGAGAGAGAGAGAGAGAGAGAGAGAGAGAGAGAGAGAGAGAGAGAGAGAGAGAGAGAGAGAGAGAGAGAAGAGAGAGAGAGAGAGAGAGAGAGAGAGAGAGAGAGAGAGAGAGAGAGAGAGAGAGAGAGAGAGAGAGAGAGAGAGAGAGAGAGAGAGAGAGAGAGAGAGAGAGAGAGAGAGAGAGAGAGAGAGAGAGAGAGAGAGAGAGAGAGAGAGAGAGAGAGAGAGAGAGAGGAGAGAGAGAGAGAGAGAGAGAGAGAGAGAGAGGGGCATAGAGCGCGCGCTCCTCACCGCTCTCTGCTGCGCCGCCGCAGGTGTCGGCCGCCTCGGTGACGCCCTCCAGGCTGGAGGCCAGGCCGCCCGTCAGGCTGGCAGTCGAGTCCATATCCGAGATGTCGGCCATGTTGACACGAGAGCGGCGCTTCGAGCGGCGCCGGCCCGCGCGCGGCGTGTCGCCGTTGGACGCTGTCGGGAGGGCGGAGGGAGAGGGCAGAGGGACGGAGGGTCAGCCGCAGAGGGACGGATCAGTTGGGGGGGGGGGGGTAAGTCGCGGACGGAGGGTCAGAGGGACGGAGAGTCAGAGGGACGGAGGGTCAGAGGGACGGAGTAGTCAGCTGGAGACGCAGACCAAGGGTTAGTCGCGATGCTGAGGAGTATTTGAGATTTGGGGGCTACCACTTACCAGATTTCAGAGGTTATAGGCGCCCTATGTCAGTCGTCACCGTGCAATGTCACCAATTGCGGACAATGCAGACTTCCACAATCAAATGATGGCAAAAATATGCGCTCATATAGCAGCTGCTGGTGACGCCAATTTTTATGTTAACTTCATCTCCGTTGAGCGAATGAATAATACTGACACAGATGCCTTCCCATTCACATCCAGCACCAGCCGATATAGCGCAAAGCTTAAGCCTAGCCATCAGAAGTAATTTCCATAACGTAGGTATTGAACAGCTATTGACCCGCCCGCATGCCGTAACACATCCGTCAGCTCCGACTTTCCGCCCCAGCCCAGAGCCAGCTAGGCATTTCCGCGTAACGTAAAGGCCATGGTGGTAGGCATAAATACGAAGACGAGCAGAGTCCAGTGACCAACTAAGTGGGAGCACCATCCAGCGACATTTCCAAACAGGCGGACACGCAACGGTCCAAATACCGACCGAGATAGCGCAGCGACCCAAGCCGCCTTGAAATCACAAAGCCGCTAAGCGGGCGTTGGACAACAATACAGACCCCGATGTCTTATGCCCTCATGTACTGATGATAGCCGTATTCCCCAACACCAATAGAAGGGAATCATGTGTCAAGAGAGCTCACCCTTGTCCCCCGTTCCGATGGAGCCGGCGGCTGAGCGGACCCGCCTACCGGGCTGGCCCGGCGGGCGGCCGAGCCGGGCCGCGGCCGCAGGCGACGGCGGCGGCCCGGCCGAGGCCGTGCTCGAGCTGGGCCGCAGCACGGGCCGCGAGGCCGGCGGGTCGGGCCGGCGCGGCACCTCCGAGCTCTGCAGGCGGCGGCCGTCCAGCAGCAGCTGCCAATGGAGAGAAACAGCGATAGAGACGATTGTACAACGGAAAGGCCTATGTGGACCACGATTTCTGCAGTTTCTAAGATCGGTACAATGGCAGCAGAGTAATTCTTAAAATATACACTCAGTAAACAGGCAAAAACATCGCAGCACAGGCCGGTACCTGATTTACAAATTACGATGCCAGCAAACATAAGGCTTACACTGAAGCGATTCTGTTGTATAATAAACATAAAAATAAGCTTAACCAGCGCAGCAAACCATTCATTCAATGATTAACCCTCGCCCATGTAGGGGGGGAAGGGGTTGGTGCAACCCCCCCCCCCCTGAGGCTTTTCGGAAATAGTGCAAAAACGGCGGCGCGCAGCGCCGCCAAATTTTGGGTACCTTATGGGGCAAACCTTGCATATCTTTTGATAAAAAAAAATTGACCGGGTCATGTCAGGTCACGGAGTTATGACGTCACAAAGGGAACAGCCTCCGGCCGGATTTTCACAAACTGAGTGCCAACGCCCGAGGTTTCCTGCCGGTGGTACGGACATCGGTTGATGGATCGTGATGAAACTTCCCATGTATGTTGGGGCAAGTATTGGCTATCATATGGTATAAGAAACTTGACCGGGTCAGGTCAGGTCACGGAGCTATGACGTCACAAGAGGAACAGCGTCCGGTACTATTTTTGAAAAGCGCCCGAACCATTATTTTGCTAATTCTTGTCACCTCAATGGGAATATGCAGCAATATTAGCTTCTATAGGGAGCAAATGGACCTCCCAAATCCAAAAATACAATCAGATTTCAAAAATTTAAATTTTGATTTTCGAATTTCTGCCGCCGACTGTGACCTTGCCGACTTCCGGCGCTCCCAACGCGCCATTTTTAGAGCTAGGGAAACGAAATACATACCAAACGATAGAGAATTGATCAAGGAACACGATAGTGAAGGTTTCAAGTCGATATCTCCCACCGTTTTGCCGCAATCGCCGCGGAAAGTTGAAAAAAGTATATTTTTCCGAAAATTTGACCTTTGACCGGTCAAAAGTAGGTCAAATGTTGACCTAGGACCAAAAAATATACCACCAATCGCGAGATCTCGGCGAGAGCAATTCGTTGGTCTTTTCCGCTAAGCTCTACGACGCTCCGTTTTCAAACGCCAAGGGGGGGGGGGGTCGCACCAACCCCCCCCCCCCCTGCATGGGCGAAGGTGGCAGATCGCCGTTTACGGGCGAGGGTTAAATAGATATTCTCAGGCATCCCAATATTCACTACTCAACAGAACACACCAAACCGTGAGCCGTCACCATACCTGTCCGGTGAGGCAGTTGTGGTGCAGGTGACGCGCCGTGCGGCGCCGGTGGTCGCTCAGGCAGCACAGCGGGTTTCCGCTCAGCTGGAGGTTCCTCAACCGACGCAGCTCCAGCAGAGGCTGCAGCACGCCGTGGCTCATCAGCAGGTTGTAGCTGAGGTCCAGGTGCTCCAGGGATACCATGTCCTCCAGGCCTGGCAAAGCGCCGCGGACAACGGTCACTACGCATCAAACGGCGCTGGTTTGAAAAAATCGACTGTGCAATGAGCAAACAGGTGATATTGCCTATCAACAACCATATAGGTAATTTAGGAAAGTATGTATCGCATACGAAACAATGCATTTTCTCAAGTATACTCACCTTCCAGAGCCTCGAGTTTGTTTCCGCGCAGGCTGAGCCAGCGGAGCGCCAGATGGGCCGGCATAGAGAGCACAGGCACGGCGGTGAGCGTGTTAGCCGTCAGGTTCAGCCGCTGCAGGCCAGCCAGGCACTCCAGGCCGTCACACACCGCGACTCGGTTGTGGCTCAGGTCCAGGTCGGTGAGGTGGGGCGTCAGCCGGAGCGCGTCCCTGTCGACGGCCGTCAGCCGGCAGCGGGTCACACAGAGCTCGGTCAGCTCCTCCCAGAGGAACGGAGAGCTCTGGTCGGCGCCACAGGCAGCCAGCAGCTGCCACAGCGAGTCGGCGCCGCCGTCACAGCGCAGCGCGCGCAGGTACGGCCGGCGCGCCTGCAGGCCCTCCACCCAGCAGACGGGCACATCCAGCAGCCGCAGCCGCTCCAGCCGGCTGAAGTCGCCCAGCGGCACGGGACTCTCGGCGGGCGGCGAGCCGGCCGTCACGCACAGCGCGCTGGTCAGCTGCGCCAGGTCGCGCAGGAACTGCAGCTCGTGCAGCGTCTCGGTGGCCACCAGGGAGGAGGCGGTGGCCGGCGCGAACTCTCCGCGCACCGGCGCCGGGAACAGAGAGCTGAAGTGGGCGTGCAGCACGCGCAGCGCCGGCGCCGACAGCGTCAGCACCGCGCCGTCGTTGAGGATGCGGTCGCAGCAGTGGCGCAGCGCGGCCGCCGTCTCCCGGATCAGAGCCTGGTCGGTGCTGGACATCCTTCCCGAGCCGGGTGTCGGTTCACACTTGGAGACAGGCAGCCTACGGTGTGGAACATCGGATCTCAAGGCCCTTTGATGGGTGCTTTGTCACTGAAACAGAGTTAAGATGGTAATAACCTATGCTAGCTGCCAAAAAAGGAAAAGCAATAACATTGGGAGCTGCAGTCTGTGACATTATATCCCACAGTGAGAAACATACTAAACTAAAGACTAAAGTCAAGCTGCTGTTGTTGTGGGCATTATTTGACTAAGAACCCTGTCACATGACCACCATGTATAAAAAGAAGCTGAGATAATTAGATAGGTATTGTGTAGGTGATGGCTGATTGGTTCAGGTAAGACAAGGTTTAAATACTTTTTTCAAGTAAGCTACCTATCTTAGGGTTGGAGCTGGCATATCATATTAGTCATAACACACTACAGTGTTGTTCGTGAGAATCGTTCAGTTCACCCGTTCGATACGGAATGTTCGTGCGTGCTCGTAATCGTTCAATCTTTCTCCTACTCGTTCTCTTTCGTCAACCGAAGGACTATAAAATTTTGTTCATATAAGTAAAAGTCTATTCTTGATTGATAGCGAAACGGTTAAAACGGGTAAAAGACGGCGGTCACAGATGCAGCGCAATTTGTCGTTCTCGGCACATCGCTGACGTGAGACCGCGTCGGCCACGTCGTTCACGTGAGGCCGCGTCGGCCACGTCGTAGGTATGACACCGGGCCGTGTCGCACCGGCGGAGTCCCGTTGTATGTACACTGTCGGGCTCCCGTCCCGTCTCAGTCCTCGTGGAACACAACGCGTGGGCATGAGAACCAGTACAGGGGCTGGATGACACAATTGACAAATGTGCGCGCGGCGCGGCGGACCGCCGCGCTCCGAGCGCCGGCCGTCTTCCTATACAGATATCTACAGAAACGTATTTGCTCGCTAACAAGTGTGATCTGATAACAGGGCGCCTGCCCCAAGCCAGAGCAGCAGGTGTCTCAGTCTCAGTGAAAGAATATTACTGAACAAAACACGATCAATCTGTTTGACAAAAACATGTTGTTTCAAAATTCAAATGCCATTTCAAGTGCTTTGATGGAAAGCCAGGACCAATGTCCAATGAAACAAACCCCTATGAGGACTGAGGTATAAGCTGGGTACCTATAAGCTGATGTCTACCCTAATAAATAAATAAGCTCTAAAACATAATTTTTGTCTATTCCTTTAATTTGGCTATTGAACCTACTATACCAGTGTTTATCTTGAACAAAATTATCTTCAAATGTAAGAAACATAAACATATAGATAACAGTCAATAGAAAAGGTTTATTGGACTGTTAAAACAATAGTAAGGGTCTCAGTCTCATGGATTCCATAGCCCTGACCCAAAGACCAGATGCCCAATGACTTACAAACTTTTTATCATAGCAATGTCTGGCAAGAAAAGCAATTTGGTGTGTGCTAGTGGGTAGGTTTCTGTTTCCAGACTTTTTTAGATTAGACACATGACATGTGAAATAATAGGTAAATGTTAAGAAAAAGTCCAATTCACTTTTCAAGCATAAATTTTGCATATTCTTACATTATTTGACATCCTGAATCCAAATATGATGCTTACATGTTGATGTGGCACAAATACAAGAAAAAAAAACATAATCTAGCCTGACCTTGCCTTACCTACCAACCTATAACCTACCAACATACAGCCTACAACCTACAACCTACCAAGGCCATAAAACCACAACCTACTACCTACAATTTCTGTCATTACATATGCATAGCAATTGCGACATGATTGACGATCAGACCTTTAATCCCCAGACAGTATGTGACAATTAGGTTATCTATGAAAAAATAAATGACTAAGCTAAAATATGTCACTTTCAGTCCTGAGACACTAATTGCAGTTGCAATGGCTGTTTCGAAAGTTTCGTGAAAATGCTTAATAGCATTGTGCTTGTGCTGGCGCTGGGCATGTAACTGTAAGTTGGAACTTGAAGCGCTGCATACCTACCGGGCATGTGCGGCCGTGCACTCCTACCTGCCAGGTGTGCGTGCACTCCCACTGATCTGAGTGCACCTCGGGCATGCACATGCCACGTTTTAGCTGCAGTCTGGCTCTGGCCTTGACCTAGATGACCTCCAGCTCCATAGACTTTCCACAATTCATTATGATTACTTTAAATATTGTTTTTCTTAGCTGATCTTGAATTAAGCACGAATCTCAACATTTCAAAGCTAGCTCTAATGCTTTAGCAATATGTAACAAACACTTAAAATTTCACAAAGAGGTGAACATCCTGAGAGAAGACTCAAGAACAGCGCCATAAAAACTAATGCAACTGTCGGCTCCAGAAACAATATAGGTACTGATTCTGATCCCTTCCCCCGAAATTTTTCAGTCCTATGATATACATATCTCACCTCCCATTTATGACAGAACGAAAAACGAGAAAAAATTTCAACAATGCGACGCACTCGGCGCAGGTAGTGACCTCACCAGTCACCACACACTGCAGCGGACAAAAACACACCAAACACACTGACGCCACGGACGCCACGTCAAGGTCTAGAAAAACAGTAAACTCTTGAGTAAACTTGCTTGCGAAATCGAAGGTTTCACAAATTACGTCACGTAAAACACTACTTTCACGTTGCTTTCACGTACGTATATTTCTCAAAGAATCTATACTATAAAGCGATAACTGATTTTTATTTTTTGTATTTGTTATTTTTATCCCCTCTGGAGCCTGTTATCAATTCAATCAAATATATATGCGTAATTCAAAAGACAACGAAACTGCAGGCCTGCTTTTGGGGCTGCGGTCGCTTGGCGGCGCTGTGGATAAGTGGGAAGGTGGCGCTGTAGTCGGGTAGGGTAAGGTGCCTAATTAGCGACCCTTTCCGATTTGCGACCTACCTCCCTACAGAAAAACTGGCAGGAGAAAACGGGGTAAAAATATCGTCAAAAGGTCAGCCATACTTTGGTTATCAAATTAGATTATTTTCCGGTCGTCGATGTTTCTGGTGGGACGTTTCAGGTGAGTTTAAATAAAAATGACGAGTTTCTTATCCAAAACGTGTGTGTTTGGGCCCTCTCTAGTCTCTGATGAAAAGCGATGCACATTAGGATGATGCACCTTTTTTATCCTGAATCGACGTTCCTTCTTCAATTGAATGCCGTTTTCCCATAGCGAATCGCTCAACTGTGCACAGCATGGCGATTAAAAATGTGTCGCAACTCATATTTCCTATTTGCGCCTGACATGGTCGCATATAGCTCAAGAAGGGAAAGAAAGGGGAAAAGAGAGAAATGAAAATGAGGTGTTGCTGAAGCTTGCAATGTGTGGTAGGGGATGCCAAATGTCGTCACCGACTGCAGGGGTGCCGAATTCAGCGCGGACCTCGAATATCATACGAGATAGCCCGCAAAATTTGGGTTTCCGCCTTCTTTTCGCCTTTCGGTGCATCACGTGCAGGGGCTCCGCCACAGGGGGGTACGCGGGGGTCCGGACCCCCTCAATAATTTACCTGGGGGGTACAGTACCCCCCAATATTCCGAAAACTAATAAGCTTGTTTTCGCGTAAGAATGACTAAATAATTCACAGAATGTGTTGAATAATTTAGAATGTGTTGACAGTCGCAAGGCTAAGGAATTTAGAAATGTAAGGAACCCTTAAAATGTTGTGACACATACATGAATCGCTCAACACTCGCCGACCTATATGTACGGGAGTGTCATTATTCTACCATTTCAATTTTGTTGTTACTATGAATGCGTTTAAGATTGCTAAGTTTAGCTAAGCATGCTAGGATTGGGCTATAATTTCGTGAGAGGAGTCCAGCTTGCAGGACACTTAGACACATGAATACCCGCCCCAAAAGCGCTTCAAATCGATCTGAGCATCTTAGTCATGTGAGGTCACCCGATAGTGCTGGGGGAAGGGGGGGCTCCAAGCCGGTCTTTCGAGCACCATACTAGTCTAAACAGCCTCACACCGTTCTGAGGTAAGCTGCAATAATCTGCACATGGCTCTGAATGCAGGCTGGTAGAGATAGGACATCTACAAGTCACAACTCTTACAGGATCCCCATAACCTGATCTTTGATTCAAGTGCAGCGTTTTGATATCCATTTTCAGGTAAAGCTAGGTCACACTCTAATCACAGACTGAATGCCAGTCTCTAAGGACCCCATATTGTTATATGAGGGCAGGGTTTTCAAATCCCTACGACTTCTACCTAAAGCCCTGAGCTTTCCTTTACCTTCTTCCTTGGAGGACCCGACACCGGCCTAAGAGCCTACGGCCTCCATTCCTCAAGAACATTGATTTGAGAGGCCACCATGTCGGTGTCAATGGGCTCCGTTTCTCGGTTTTCGATTCCTTGTGCAAACTGGACCTTGGGTTTTTGGTTTTAAGCAAAATCTTCCCGATAAAATTGTGAAATTTTCTTTGAACTCTAGAAAAAACGGAAACTTATCAATTTCTCGAGCTGTGGGAGGGGGGGGGGGTGAATTCGCCCAAAATGCCCAGTGCCCACCCTGGAACCACCAGCGAGGTTTTGTGTTTTGGGTCGGACCCCCCCAATCCCAAAACCGTGGCGGAGCCCCTGATCACGTGATCAGTTTTTACTTCCGTAAATGTGTTGGATAAACGTTCCTGTTCGAGTGATTGAGTGCTTTGCGTATAGGTTAACTTTTTGAGATCATATTTCATCTTTTCAGGCGTCGCATTTTTTGCCATTTTTAATATGGGTAAACCCATAGACTTATTAGCGACCCTCCCCGGTCGCTAATCGGGAAGAGTTCCCTATTAGCGTTTTTTGCAATGGTTTGCCAAAATGCTCACTACAAATAAGTTAGTGAATATTGGGGCAGAAAATGACTATATTTTAATAGAAAAATGAACGGTCTCTCCGAAAATCATGCCAGTAATACAGTGGCACCCACAGAGCGTGAGCAATGACGGTTCAAATTAAGGGGGTCGCTAATTAGGCACCTTACCCTACCATTGCCAAGCAGCTACCGGGCGAGGTAACTTCGCTGTCCGTACTCCGTTTTTTTTTTTGTATCCGACCCGGGCTTTTGTCGTCAGTAGCACACATTCATACTGGGCTAGTACACTATAATATACACGGCAGTGGTATGAAGCTTTTTTGGCACCCGCTTCCCACGCGGGACATCCTTGATCGCACGTGTTTCCTGTCACGCACCCTGCAGGTGGCACCGCACTATATGTAGTGCGCACGCTGCACTGGGGCTATCCCGATTTCTCGGGCCCGATTGAGGTCAGGGGCTGCTCCGGTCTCCGGGACATGAAGCGAGGCCGTGCCTCGGGACATGTCACCGGACCGAAGGATCTGGTCACCTGGTGACACACGGACTCGGTTTTTGGTAAACCATTTAGCAAAAAAGGCCCCAGAGACGCGAGTTTGGCATCATATTCATCGTGTTTCGCCTAACTCAGGCACATTGAATGGTTAGCGATGCTTTTTGTTTGGGTAACGTCAACTTAAGTTGTTGAGCTCGGGTCAAGGTCAGGTCAGAGCCCATTAGGTCACGAAGTTGATCAAAGGAGGTCATAGCACATGGTATTCGGTTCGGCAAGTCTACCCAAGTCCAGTGCGTGGCTTTCCCGCCACTCTCTCTCTAGCTGAATTTGATCGGGAGTTAATGACGAAAAGCATGACCTAGTGGCGTCATGAATGACGTCACGCAAGGTCAACAATACAAAAGTGAAGCATCGGACCTTGCATGGAGTGCAGTAAATCACGATTCCATGTGCTCACTGCAGAGGTTCACTTATGACGTCATAGGTCAGTGACCTGACCTGAAAAAGCGGTTGGTGTCACAAGATCCGGCTTGAATCAAAGGTCAGCTATGTCAGGCTTCAGTTCTCTATCGCCAGCATGCTTGGAGCCAACTAAATCGGGGTTCGGCCAGGCGGCGGAACGGAGAGGGCACCGGGTCACCGTGCCCCCCTTTGATTTTGGCATTTTAACATTAGCCCTATGGGCGTTGCATGGAAAGAATGGGACCAAAAGTCGGCAGTGCCCCCCCCCCCTTGCTTAAGGTGTTCCGCCGCTACTGGGGTCCGCTACTGGTGACCCCCCTCGGCCAGCGAGATATTGGTCTGAGTGGGCACCCTGGTGAGTCGTCGGGGCAGAGCCCATCAATGGACATGCCACCCAGCCCCTTGACACTCACTGCACCTGGCTACGGGTGTGCTCCTATGCAGTAGCGGCGGTCGCGGAACACCTTCAATTAAAGGGGGCACTGTCGATTTTGGTCCCATTCTTTCCATGCAACGCCCATAGGGCTAATGTTAAAATGCCAAAATTAAAAGGGGGCCACAACCACATTTACCAATTGTAAGCAAGTATATATGAATGTGCTATGTGTATATATGTTGTGGACGCTGAGTAGTGAGTACTTACCAGGAACGTTATCAGGTAAGCAAATCGTCAGTCCGACGAACTTGACCCTGGCGTCTAAAGGGTCTGTCCTTGACACTTCAGGCTTGTCAGGGGCACCAAAGTCCTTCCAGGGACACCACAAACCTGTCAGGGGCACCTACGGCCTTAAAGGGGCGCCACAGGCCCGCCAGGGGCACCACAGGCCTGCCAGGAAGCAGGGGCACCACAGGTCTAGCAAGTATACACGACAGGCCTGTCAGGGGCACAACGGGCCTGTTGGCCCCATGAGCACCCCTAGGGGCAGGGGCACCACAGTCCTTCCAGGGGCACCGCAGGCCTGTGAGGGGCACCAGCGGCCTAGCAGGGGCACCAGTCAACACAGGCCTGCCAGGAGCACCACAGACCTGCCAGGGGCACCAGAGGCCTGCCAGGAGCACCACCGACCTCGAAGGGGTAACTTGGGCCTGTCAGGGTCCAGGGGCACCACGGGCCTGTCGAGAGGCACTTCAGGGTTTTCAGGGGCACCATAGTCCTCTCCGGGCGCAGGGGTAGCAGGGGCACCAGAGGCCTGCCAGGGGCACTGCAGGCCTAGCAAGGGCACCACTGGTCTATCAGGGGCACCACGAGCCTGTCATAGCCAGGCATCTCAGGCTTGTCAAGGCCCAGGGGCACCACAGGTCTGTGATGGGCACCAGCGACCTAGCAGGGGCACCAGTCAACACAGGTCTGCCAGGGGCGCCACAGACCTGCCAGGGGCACCACAGACCTGCCAGGGGCACCAGAGGTCTGCCAGGGACACCACCGGCCTCGCAGAGGCACCTTGGGCCTGTCAGGGACACCACGGGCCTGCCGAGGGGCACTTCAGACTTTTCAGGGGCACCAGTCCTCTCCGGGCGCTGGGGTACCAGCGGCCTAGCAAGGGCACCAGAGGCCTGCCAGGGGCACCAGCGGCCTAGCAAGGGCACCAGAGGCCTGCCAGGGGCACCACAGGCCTAACAAGGGCACCACGGGCCTGTCAGGGGCACCTCAGGCTTGTCAGGGCCCAGGGGCACCACAGTCCTTCCAGGGGCATTACAAGCCTGTCAGGGGCACCAGAGGCCTAGCAAGGGCACCACAGGCCTGCCATGGACACCACAGGCCTGCCAGGGGCACCACCGGCCTTGCAGGGGCGCCTCAGGCCTGTCAGGGGCACCACGTGCCTGCCGGGGACACTTCAGGCTTGTCAGGGGCGTTACAGTCCTGTCAGGGCCCAGGGGCACCAGGCCCGTGGTGTCCCTTCTAGGCCGGTGGTGCCCCTGGCGGTCCTGTGGTGCCCCTTTCAGGACTGTGATACCCCTGATAGGCCGGTGGTGCCCCTGGCAGGTCTTTGGGCCCCCGGGCCTCAAGGGGGGGGGGGGCCATGACCCATGTGACCCCCCCCCCCCCTTGGATCCGCCCCTGACATAAGTTGTCCCAAATTTCAACTTTCTATCTTGATTTTTGACCCCCAATTTGTAAAAAAATAGCTCCAACATGCATAGGGCATGGTGACGTCATAAGTATTTTTGTGAATTAGAGGCACTTCTGAACATCGCATGTGAAAACAAATGGCACCACTAGATTCCTGGGACAAAGCTCGTCTAGAAAAATGCATTTTTATGTCAAAAATAAAAAGTTGAAAAATTGACCTTTTTTCTCAGCCCTCGTTTAGTTATGTAAGGTAAAAACGATTTTTTATACATTCAATGCACACTTATCACGAGCACAGTGACTTGGGGTCACATATAACCATTACAATCGGATTCGGCGTGAAAAATAAGCCATAAAACATGTGTCGCACGCCCATGTAGCAGAAAGCGAAAACCGTGACCTTTCGTGACCTGACCTGACCTTGACCCGTACTTAGTATGACCCCTATACGCACATGGTACCTTCACTAGGTCTTTGAGGTCATTTTTGGTGAGTTTCGAGCAGCAGCTATCGATTCCGCTGTCCGTAAGCCTAACCATGCAAAACCCCAGAATTTGACCTTTGACCTGACCTTGACCCGAAAGTTGACCTCGATCTTAAAATCTTAAGAGTGCTTTGGGAACGCCGCCTCGCGGGGCTCGATGCGACCATTGGTTCACGAGATAACGGGGGGGGGGGGGGTCGGATCCGACCATCCCCCCCCCAGGCTGTCGTGGATACGGACTACGGAAATAGCCCAGGCGGTGCCGGGTTAAGGGGGGGGGGCACTGCCGATTTTTTGTCCCATTCTTTCCATGCAACGACCATAGGGCTAATGTTAAAATGCCAAAATCAAAGGGGACACGGTGCCCTGGTGCCCTCCCCGTTCTGCCGCTTATGAGCTCAATAAATTGTCAAAGAGTTGCTAAGACTCCAAATTTTACTAATTGATTTTTGCCATATACCTAACATTTTTATTGGTAGGTCAAGGTCAGGTGAAGGCCGCTTAAGTCACGAAGCTGGTCGATACCAATACGAGTGTTATCCAATTTGGCGCCCGATAGCTCCTTTTAAGTTTATTCGTGCGTGTCTTTTCTGACACGCCTACTCAATTCGGTCGGCATGTTTTACGAAAATTTAGATTTTTTCGGTCGGGAGTTATTTGATTTGCGAATGGCTCCGCGGTGCCCTACGTGACCCAACTGAAATTGAAAAGTCATACATGATACAGCTATAACGTCTCACGTCGCTCAGCGCTCACGCTCACGTCTTGAGATAGATTCATTCTATAATTTCAAAATAGTATGAGTTCCATTGCGAATTGACTACCTAACGTTCCAATTTCAAAACCGCGGGATCCTTGTCGGGGTTGTTTTGGCAGCGCTCGGGTGGGGCCAGCTCCCTACATACTCGAGTGCCTGCGTTCCCCTCGGTCCCAGCGCCCCACCGCGCCGCCTGTCACAGCGACCTGCCCCCGCCGGCACCCCGCCGCGCGACCCGACCCTCGCACCCCCCCCCCCCATCCGACACCGAATCACATCCATCACCCTTCTACAAGGGACAAACTCACGTTTTTACTAGCGTTTTGTTGTTTCTGCTGGTGCGCGGCTGTCTCGCCGCCGTTGATTGGTCGGCCGGTTGTGTGGCGCGCTCTGATTGGCTGGAGTACCGCCATGAAACACAATCTGCGGGCGGCGCGCGGCGCCCGGCCGCCCGCCGAGTGGACTGGTAAGCGGATTATTTCAGATGGTTCCGAGGCGCGGTGTGGTGTGGGGTGTAGCGCTCCGCGGTGGTGACCGGCGTGCTGCGTGACGCGGACTCTGTGGCGGAAAGGCGCTGACGGGTGAGATGGCGGCCGGTCGGCTGGGCCCGCTGCTGCTGCTACTGCTGGCGGCGGCAGCCTGTCAGGGCTACGACGACAGCGGCACGTGCGAGCCGATCCAGCTGTCCCTCTGCAAGGACCTGGGCTACAACCGGACCCGACTGCCGCCCAACACGGACATCCAGGACGCCGAGCGACAGACGCTCTCCTTCTCGTCGCTAATCCAGTACAAGTGCTCGAGCCGGCTCAACTTCTTCCTGTGCGCAGTGTACGCGCCCATGTGTACCGAGAAGGTGAACGTGCTGATCGGGCCGTGCCGGACGCTCTGCGAGTCCGTCAAGGACCGCTGCCACCCCATCATGTCCAAGCTGGGCTTCGACTGGCCGGAGGCGCTCAACTGCTCCCAGTTTCCTGTGGAGAACAAGGGCTCCAACATGTGCATGGAGGGCCCGCCGGAGACGGCGCCGCACCGTCTGCCGGTGCCGCACCAGCTGCCCGTGCCGCGCTACTCGGTGCCGCACCACGGCCTGCGGCCCAGCTACCACGGGCCGCCGCGCGCCCTCCCCGCCTCGCCCTGCCAGCACTTTGTCCGTCCCAACTTCTACTACTACGTGAACCGGACGGGGCGGTGCGCGCGCGCTTGTAACGCCGATGTGGCCTTCTCGCAGGAGCACAAACAGTTCGCCGACAAGTGGGTGGCCTTCCTGGCCATCCCGTGCCTGGCCTCCACGCTGTTCACGGTGGTCACCTTCCTGCTGGACTCGGCGCACTTCCGCTACCCGGAGCGGGCCATCGTATTCCTCAGCTTGTGCTACAGCCTCACCTCCGCCGGCCACGTGCTGCGCCTGGCCGCCGGCCGGCAGGCCGTCAGCTGCGAGATCGAGCCCCAGTACAACGTACCCGTGCTCATCCAGCAGGGCCTGGGCAACGCGCACTGTGTCATCATGTTCGTGCTGCTGTACTACTTCGGCACGGCCTCCTCCCTTTGGTGAGTGTCCTTAGAGTTATCTTCTGCCCGTCAGGACGAATGTTTGTCCGTTTGCCATGGCCTCTGGTTCCGCCCGCTACTTTCCTGGAACTAGTCAGCTACATTCATTGCATTCATTTGATTCATGTCATTCATTGCATTCGTTTCATTCATTTCATTCATTCACAGAAATCACCGATAAAGAGCCAATTCTGGCTAGGTGCTCGTCCCGTCACGAGATCTTCCCAACTTGTTCGTGGCATTTCTCCTTTTCCTGTTGGCGACCCTCTTCCCATCTCGGCTCGTGTGTTACCGTTTATCACTTCACCTCGCGTGTACTCGCCGCTTCGCCTGGGTACGCTTGTCGTCTGGCGGCCTATGAGCCGGCGCTGTCCCAAAAGGATTTGTGCTGGCGGGATTGCAGGGATTTGCAGGATCTAACGGCATTCTAGGGCGGCCTAACCACGACGACCGAGAGATATACGCCTCCTGTGGGTAACAGGACTGCAGAGAACCCGCAGCTTGGCACTGATGCTCGTTACACTATACACTGTCTCTAAAGCTTTTCGCTTCGCAGGGAAGATAGAAAAGAGCGTTTCACGATTGGTCAATGGTAGGTAATCGTCAAACTAGCTATTGTACCCATGTGTGTGTTTCTATAGGCTCATTGTAAACATACATCTCACTTTTTCTTGGGATAAAGCACGATCCAGATGCCGTAGACCGCAAAAATGGCTTGTGTTCAGTGGTCATCACAACGATAGAGAAATAAAATAGGCGTTTTTGCATGCATAATTACTGCTATTCCCTTGTAACCGGGAGCACATTGACCCTTTTACGCCTCATCTCTCTGCCTTAAATTTGTTGGCAATTATAGCTAAAATTATTCGTAAATATTAGAACCGAAACGGATGTTTATACGCAGCAACATACAGCTAAAGCTGTTCTTTAAAAAAAACGGTAGAAATCGCTGCATTATCAGTTAGCATTCCCGCGGATTAACTGTGTGCTGCCAATGACGAATTGGATCTGTCAGCGACTGACCGTTTGGGCGGGCCTATCCCTTAGCGGAGCACCGAAGTCATTTGTCTTTCTTCCACATATTGATGACAATTGACAGGTGATGTTTATGCAGGTATTTTCACACTTGTCATTAAACGGAACTTGCATTTTCTGTTCGATATACACGGTATTTATATAAGTACGCAAGCGATGAGCGTATAGGTACCGACGTATATCGTGCGATATGTTATCCACGTTGACTTCGCTGGACAGTTGCGATGTTTTAACTCGGGTTTGCATTTTTAATTATTACAGAATCACTGATAGTTTAACTGTTTTTTTTTTTTGCTTGCTTTCGACTGCAGGCCTCTCATTGACCTCGAGGCTCTGCAGTTTACACAAATAGATATGTATTTTTGATATTTGTTCCAAGGGCCCAAGCAGGCACGTAGCTAGGATTTGGCCAAGGGAGGGGCGGAGGAATCCCGGGGGCCTCCTTTCTACAGAGGGCCTCCTCCCTATAAGGGGCCTCCTTTCTACAGAGGGTCTCATGCCTACATAATTGCATATACAACATAATGCAGACTTTTGTTCAGCTTTCATATGGCCAGCGCACTGGTATGTTTCTTTATTCTTACCGCTGTCGCGGTAAAAAACATACGCATATCACAAGTCTCCGAGTGGCATGGCAACTGGCAAAAAAAAAAAACTCGGGCGCCGGCGGCCGGACCGCAGCAGGAGGGGGAGGATCTGCGAGGAATGGGTGGATACTGGATGGCGGTCAGAGAAACACTTGGTGTATTATCATATATCGTTCAAGCGCTTAACCGTATTCCGGGCGGGCTCTGAAAGACTCTGAATCGGGCGGGGGCCTTTTTGGCCCCCGTCAGAACTCGAAAAGCACGAATCGTAGCGACAAACGGCAACGGCGTTTGATAGTTCGTTGAACGACTTACAACTTTTGTAAACAACTTTTTTGGGTCAGGTCAATATTGAGGTCGCCAGAGGTCATAACAAATAACATGGTTTATAACGACCTACATAGATAGGTCAACTTCAAAATCTGACCTAGGAAGGTCACGCTGGGTACCAATCGGCGCGTCATGACCAGGCGAACGGTTTGGTACACTAACAACTATTTAGCCCCATCCATCATGTGGTGATTTATTGGCTACAAACTGTTGATGACCTCACCTCACCTCAGATGATCCTTCCCGGTGCCCCTGTCAGTAAATGCCACCTGGGTGCTTACAGATAAGATAATCTGACGTAATTCAGAAAGAATTGGGTGGTTTTGACTCGTTTTCTCGAAGCAGGACACAGTTCATTATATTTTCCAATAGACTTGTCACGATTCTGACCTGACTGACGTCTGCAAGATTGAAACTATACGGTTATCAATTTTTTATGTGTGAATGAGTCCACGTTTACTTGGTGTAAGTAAAACATGGTTTCGTTAGTAAATTTTCCTAGGTCCAGGTGGTTTGCTTCATTTACGCCGTAGATGAAACAAACAATCGATGGATAGGTATATATTAATTTCCCGGTCAAATAAATTAGTATGAGTTGTGCGAAGCATGGCTATGGGAATATCACCACGGTCTGATAAATGGTTTGGGTAATTGCATCCATCGTAAAAATACCAACACAGCCACAGAGGGTTTCCTCTCTACAGATTGCCTCTTATCTACAGAGGACGTCCTCTCTGCTGAGGGTGTCTTTCTCTCCAGAGGGCCTCCTTTACAGAGGGCATCCTCTCTACAGAGGGCATCCTCTCTACAGAGAGCATCCTCTCTACAGAGGGCCTCCTCTCTAGTCTCTACACTCTACAGGGACCTCCTCTCTACAGAGGGCTTCCTATCTATGTACGGCCTCCTCTCTTCAGAGTCTCGTCTCTACACAGGACCTCCTCTATACCGAGGACCTCATCTCTGCAAAGGGCCTCCTCTCTTCAGAGGGCCTTCACTCTACTGAGGGCCTCCTACCTACAGAGGACCTCCTTTCTACTGAGGGAGTCCTCTTCTACAGAGGGCCTCCTCTCTTCAGACGATCTCCTCTCTACAGAGGGCCTCCTCTGTACAGAGGGCCTCCTTTTTACAGAGTGCCTCTTTTTTACAGAGGGTCTCTTTTTTACAGAGGGCCTCTTTTTTACAGAGGGCCTCTTTTTTACAGAGGGCCTCCTTTTTGCAGAGGGCCCCCTCTCTAACGGGGCCTCCTCTCTACACAGGGCCTCCTACCTCCTCTCTACTGAGGAGTCAGAGGGGCCTTAGCGGTCAGACACAGACACTAGTGGCTATTCACAGGAGATGAGAAGGGCCCTAGCTGTCACTTGTCAGGCTGATCAGAGGGCCCTGATTGTTCTGACGTCATTTTTTAGATTCCCGGATGAATTTCGTTCGCCTCCGACGTGATTTTGGCCAACGTGGTTGGATTCAGGCCGAAAGGATTCAGGCCAACGTGGGCCTTCGGCCCACGTTGGCCTGAATCCTTTCGGGGGGCCTCCTGAAAACCCCAAGGGAGGGGCGGGCGCCCCCTCCGCCCCCCCTTGGCTACGTCCCTGGGCCCAAGGCTAGTGGTGACAAAGGCTTAAAACTTGTCATGGACAGTTTTAAATATTCTCACGAAGATTTGGTCACTGTGTGCATGGTGTCAGGCTGTGTCTAACGGTCCCTGTCCCATGTACAGTCTGTCTTGAAAGTACCGCAGCATGGGCTGCGGCCGCCCGGCGAACTAAAGGTCGGGAGCTCGGTGGTTTGAGAGCCCCAGATCACGTGACGGCAGTGAGCCAGGAGAGAGTGACCGGGCAGGTCGCGTGGGGTGCCGCTCTCCCTTACTCTTTCCACCCCGCTGCGGCGCCTGTCGCCCGGGGGCACGGGCCGTCCGCGAGCACGAGTGGAGAACTTGACCGGCCCGGCCGATCTCTCGGTGACCGGATCACCCTTGGAACCGTTTTATTCTAGACGAAGTCACGAAAAGACAGACGTAGCCAATCTAAAGGATGAGCGCGACTGCTCGCATTGTTATCAGAACATGACACATATTGAACAATAATTTACGGTCATGGAACGGAACAGAATTAAAAAAAAAAAACTAAATAATAATATGAATAACAACATAGAACAATGTCAACGCAGTAGTTTTGTCGAAAATCTCGATGGAGTTTAGATCTGATCGATTGATCCATAACTTAGCATAAAGTAATTTGTTGCGTATTTATTTATGCGAGATAAAAAAGAACTCCCGTTCTCACCACCCTTGTTGAGATTGAAGCACAATAGTATTTAAGAGAAAGCTAATGGAAGTAAGATGGAATGGTAACCTTTTGCTCATAACCCTCGCCGGCACAGGGGGGGGGGGGGTTGATGCAACCCCCCCTAAGGTTTTTCGCGAATAACTCGCGTAAAAAGCGGCCGATCGCGACGAAACTTTCAGTACCCTCGCATTGATCAATTTTACACCTACCCTGAAAATTTCATGACCCTGACCCCAATGACCTTTGACCTGTGACCTCTTTTCTGTGACCATGTTTGGCCGAAATCGCGGTTCGGCGCATGTCGGCTCGCATTAGCCGCGCGTTTGCAAGCTTTTCGTAGTTTCAAATGTTCAAACATGTGATTTGATGTTGCTCCCATGCATTAGGGTGGGTGTCAAGGTCACCTGAAGGTCAGGTCAGGTCATTGACCTTTGGTGACCTCGGGTGACCTCGGTTCACTTTTTCGAGTTTTACATGTTTCTAGGCTAGTTTTTGGAGCTGAATTCGAATTTAGCAACCATTTGAACATTTACGAAGTAGTTTTGGTGCCTTCGTAACATGTTACGAAGCTGTCAGAGGCGGTTGACACGTATTACGAATACCCGTCACAACCCCTACCGGTTGACCTGACCTGACCTGACCCGACCTGGTCTAAATGCTTAAAGACATCATCTATGATCAAAACTAACACGATATTCGTGATCAGCACCCCGGAAAACCACATAGCAGCCACACTTTACGACTTTCTAACAGGTCCCGATTTTCCCGGTTTTCGGGTCATTGACCTGACCTGGAAGGTCACCCAATGACCTAGGACCTTAAAATTGGGTATCATCGGCTTCCTCTCGTGACGGGCATCACGCTCGTTTTTTCCGCGAAGCTCTAGCTCGATCAGGGGCCAAACGCGGGGGGGTCGTACCAACCCCCCCCCCCTTGTGCCGTCGAAGGACTCAAAATGGCCTGTGCCGGCGAGGGATAAACTAAAGGAAGCCAAAGCAAATCCTAGGGGAGAGCGGGGCCAGTTGAAACACGGGGTCAGATGAAACATGGCTTTATTTTCAACAATATGCAACATATGGCGTTGCCGACACCACTGCGCATCCGCGCTCGACCACTTCCTTTGTCAACGGCGTTTGGGCGGCAAACGGACGGTAATTTTGATTTGACACTTGTTTTTGTGTTTTTGAGGGGCGTTTGGTAGAAATCGTTTTTATGAATATTTTGTGATATATCATATACCTTTGTTTGCTGAAAAAAAAAGAACTCCTGGCTCCGGAATAACACCTTATTTGGCCCTTCATTCAGCATGATGCCGTCCCTCCAGCTCGTTTGACATGTGCTTTACGGCGCGTGCGAGATGGCGGGAGCGGATGGGGTCAATTGAAACGCTTCTCTGAGGGTCAGTTGAAACAGGGCCACAAGCCGTTTCAATGGACCCCGCGGTGACCTTTGCAATGGTTATTGTTCAGGGGCTGTAAACATTAAAGGAAATAGTCCACCTTTGAAACGAGCTTTTAAACTGAAATAGTAGTTTAATAGAGCTCAATTTTGACCCCTTTTTCTCCAGCCTTTTGCTTGAAAGCACACTATAGCCTGAGATATTTCTCATTTTTCTCATCCGCCCATTTTACCATAGTCTATGTACTTTATGTCACCTATTATGAGGAACTTTGCACTTTTAACTTTCCATCGACCTATTGAATGTAGCATTTGGAAAAGTAAACCGGACAAAATATCTCCTTAAGAAAGTGGCCTTAAAGAGGAAAACATCCCATTGTTAAGGATAGGTGCAATTGACCCCATGGGCTGGTTCAATTGACCCTCGCATCGGGGTCATTTGAAACGGGCGTAGAGCTGTTTTATAAGCATGCGTTTGGCAGCAAAATATGTTTGAAACATAATTTTACATATCTTTAAATAAAGCCAAAAGAGCATATTTTTTCATGGCATTGTGCATTTTTCGATATGACAACTAGATCTCGCTGTGCATGTCAATATATAAAAAGTGGTTCAACTGGCCCCGCTCTCCCCTACACTTGGGTGTTTTTTGTCTTTATTTATGTGCCAAAGATTCCACCTTATTACAAGTATAATCATTATCATGCTAAAAGAAAAAAAAAAAAACGTTTCGTACCATTCATACTATAGAAGGTCAATGGCTGCTACATAAAAACATCATAAAATAACTAACACATTATACTCCTTTGTTTCCTATCCATATAAGTTATAGGCAAATATTTGCATTTTACGATCGACTGGCCAAGAAAATGTTCGTAGCGCCTACTTCCAGGTAGAGGATACGATGACTTTGATAATCGTATACCAAACACGAAGCATGCAGATTTATGCGGAAGGTCACTGAGATTATGGGTAGCGACATAGCGACATATTAATGTAGCGACATATTAATCTTTCAGTTCCTGAGTGCTCACTGTTCATTGTTCAGTTCAAGATGATAGTTGAGATCATACGAGGCTGTTTGGTGTGAATTTTATTCGTTTAACGATCTATCAAAACTCCTCTCTCTCTCTCCTCTCTCTCTCTCTCTCTCTCTCTCTCTCTCTCTCTCTCTCTCTCTCTCTCTCTCTCTCTCTCTCTCTCTCTCTCTCTCTCTCTCTCTCTCTCTCCCTCCCCCTCCATGATGCTGAAAATGTTAGCAGACTCCAACAAATGTTGCAGAGTCTACTATAATAGCTACCAAAGCAGTCCGGAGGAGTTGCGTCAATCCCCGTGCCTGCAAGTGATACGTTTATGCTTATGGCAGTGCACTGGTCCGGAGCCAGAGTCGGAGTCGGAGCCGATCAGCAGGCCGAAGTCAGATTTGGAGTTGCGGTGGGAACAGCGCCGTGGCGACTCAGAACCCTTTTTCTTTATAGGTACTTTCAGCTTCAAAGTAGCTGGCTAGATTTATCACTTAACAAAGCAGGCTCTCTGCACACTGCTGCATTGGGGGGGGGGGGCTGCAACATCCCTCCACCCATATCTGATATTGCATCTTTTTTAAACACTTGTGATGGCGGAATGAATCAGACCCAGATCTTCAAGGTCGGGTCACTTAGGTTACGTTATAGTGTCCTAGCCTCAGGAAAAGTTATAATGCTCGCCGGCACTGAAGAATGCTCGAGAGGTCACCGGTTGACCTGAGCTCTTAACCTTCACACTTACAGGAGGAGGTCGAACCGATGCGTCCCTCACAGCTTCTTCACGAATAACTCGCGTAAAAAGCGACCGACCGACCGACCGACCGACCACGGCAAAACTTTCAATATCCCGGAATTGATCAATGCTTTATCTTTCCTAAAAATATAATGACCCTGAACCCAATAGCCTTTGACCTGTAACCTCTTCTCGATACCATGTCAGGCCAATATGCCGATTCCATGCATGTCAGCGCATATTATCCGTTTCCAGGCATTTTGTGATTGGCACTATCAGGTCCCTGCAGGCGAAATGATCAGGGCCGACCTGATCATTTCACATGTCCGATCAGGAGCCGCCGACCTGATCATTTCATATGTCAGATCAGGAGCCGAACGGCTGTAAGGCGGGTTCCTACGGAGTACGGACCATTTCCATCAGTAGACGCTACAAAGCGGCCAATACTGGCAATATTAAAATTAGTTACCAGTCAATGTGTTTCGTAACCACGCACACAACTTTCTGGAAGCCCTTGCTTAATCTGAGCGAAACGACGGAGACCGCACACGCTGCCCTCTGGCCGGATTACATGTGAAACACATGTGAGGCTCGAAAGGGAAGCTTCACTTCCCACTTATCAAAACTTCATGTCAGGAAGAGAATTACTACGCTTAGCTGGTGTCTCTGTATAACGTATTCATAAAAGAGCGCCTTGTCTGCCGCACTGGTAGCACCGAGAGCCCGCTTACTCGCGCCCACCCCTCTCCTCCCTCCCTCCCCTCCCTTCCCCAAGGGTCAGGCGATTCAGTGGCCCTCAAACCTGACCGCCCTCCGCCGCGCCGGATCACCAGCGCCACCCCGCCATGCTGCGGTACTTTCAAGACAGACTGTACACCATGGCCCTACAATGGTGGTGACATGCACTTTCAAGGAAATCGCTGGTGTCGGGCATTTGTGAGCATTTGCCTTGTCCGACCCAAATCCGTTCACGGGCTTGGCTCTCACGTTTTGCACATGCACCGAGAGGACAGCTGCTCTAATTGAATGTGCCTATACCTATTGTAGGAAATCTACGAAAAAGTAGGCATTAATTTCTCTTGGGATGGAAATTTGTCTGAAATATTTGTTTGCAATCACAACACGTTTGTAATCTCATTAACTTTGGTAGGTTTTACATCGTTGCTATCAGTGTGTTGTTTTATTGTCAGTTTTTTTCCCATTAATTTCAATGTGTAACGGGAGTAAGCTGAGTCTAAATATGTCAATGATTTACCGTGGATAGAATAACTTATTTTCAACTCCTTTGATGAACGGTTTTTGCTAGGTAGGCCGATGTGTGACTATCGTGGGTGGGCTGACGTCAGTTTTGAAGACAGTGGCGCGCAATTTCACGCTTGTTTTCACCTCGTCACCGTACGCGCAACCTCGTCCGCGCGACAGCGCTGCCCAAAACGAAAAACTCCAAACTGGATTTTCCGGTTGGCCGACCAGCAAAGATGTGCTACAAGGAAATGTTGTGCTCTTTACTTCAGCTACACGTTAATTGAATCCCTTGAACCGGCTGCATTTTTCGGCGGCGTGCATTTTTGCGCGATGGCGGGCGTTACAAGGTGTCACGTGGCGTCACGAAGTGTCCTCAGCCGGCGACCGGTCGCGGCTGCACGCCGATTCCCCGCCTGATAGCCGGCTGATGCGGTCGCCTCGCCATATCCGCTGCGCGCATCTTTTCACCTCCGCTTGTCACGCCGGAATTTTAAGCCGCTGCTAGATCGGATATCTCGCTGGCTTATTCACGAGTGTCGCTAAAAATGCAGCGCGCATGCGCGGTGCAGTGTGCAGCGCCTTGTCCAGGTGCAGCGACCTCCGTGGAAGGTGACACGCGGATAAGCTGGACAGCCGACATTTGCAGAGGCTCGGAGGGTGTTACTGAGGCGCGCCTGGGCTGTGACCAAGCTTAGGGAGACTGAATTCGGTCGACTGGTGGGCAAGGTCCTATGAAAGGAAAGGATTTGTTCTCTACACCTGCAATTCAATTAGTTATTCAACTGCAACTCAAGTAAACTAATTAAAGGAAAATCATCGATCTCATTTGCGCGTATTCGTGAGATTAGACCGCGCCATCATCAAACTTGACTAAACCATTTTCTCCTTGCACCATCGTTGTGTCATTCTGAACAATAGCTGTGTGTGTATCACTCATATCAGGCTCCGTTGGACTCCGTCTTGTCGTCATTTTACGCACCGCTAACCGTGCGCCCCACCTTTTGCCGCCTCCAAGGACCTCCTTTGCCGTCTGCCCCACCGTGTGCCGGTGCTGGAGCCGCCTCTGGCCGCAGGCCGCCCATTGTTGACCGTGGGAGGAGCGGTTGACACAGCGCGCCTGATAAGGTGTGTTTGCCCTGCTCTCTGCGCCCCCGCTCCGGCCGCCGCGGCTACCGTTCTGGCACCCACGGCCCGCAACCATATAGATGGGCTCACGCCTAGAATAATGCCCCTTGGGGTTGTTATCCGTACGGGAGCTAAGGCGAATGAATGAATTTATGAATGAATGGATTAGTTTTGCGAACGTTTCATACAGCTTAGTTTTGCTAATACAATTATTTTGGTCTGGGAACTATTGAAATGCTATTTGCTAAGTTTTTTACCACTGGCTGGTCTCCATGCCTCGGCATTTTCGTTTCTCGATCGATCAATCGAGAAGTATAACCCACATTCCAAGCGGCAATAAAACGCTCCCGTGTACCACGATAACCAGCTCTCTGTTTGTTTAGCTTTCCGCTTTGTGCTGCTGCCAGGTCACAATGCCCTCTGTTCGGGTGTGTTGAGTCAGGTCAAAGAGTACTCAACCCGAGAGTCTAACACAGGACACAGAGCTGGGATGAATTCGTGCATGTGGCCCACATGCATTGATGTGAAATGAGCGCAGGCGGCCAGGTGCGACCTGCTCCATTTGGGAGCCATTTTGGGGCGGTATGGCCGTCTCTGGTGTCCGTAGTGGTGCAACGGATGGTGCTGGTGTGATGTGTGGTGCCGTGTGTCCGTGTGTGGTGCCGCTGTGGTGCCCGGTACCCGGGCCCGTGCCGTGCCGCGTGCGGCGCCCGGTGGCGGCAGCGGCGCACGCCGATAAGATAGGACGTCAGTCGGCCGGCCGGGCGTGTGCTAGCCACCAGCTGTTGGCCTGCTTACACCGGCTCCAGTCAAAGTTCACATCAGCACTGCCAGCCAGCAGGGGCGGCGGCGAGCAGGGGGGCGGGGTGCGGGACGGGGAGAGTCCGGGGATGCGTGCAGAGGTGCGTGTGTAGAGCAGGGGTGGGAATGGGACACATATAGGCTGCGAAGGAAAGAACGCAGAGGCAGAATGGCTGCGATTGGTGCCTGGATGTTTGGCCGCAGCGCATGCGTGTCATGGTGTCACTCCAGTCCTGGTGCCCCATCCCAGCTCTGTGAGTTGCATAGCACTTCTCTAGCGTGGGTGTCATGTTATCCCGTCTGAGTCGCTGTCGGTGTCACCGCGCGTCCTGCCTGGCCGCTATCTCGTGCCGATCTGGGCAGCTCTGCTTTGATACCGCCCCTGGCCTTCTGTCACTGCCACTGCTGACCCCGGCTGCCGGCGCTTTTTGCTCCTCTCTCACGACACTCTCCATCTCTCCTCCCTCCCTCCCCATCCTTTCTCTGGTCCCTTTTCTTCTTCTTCCATCTCTGCGCCTTGTCTCGTCTGTGTCATGGTTTCTTGTAACTTTCTCTTCATGGCACATCAGTGGCATGTTTGCTTGCTGGCGGCGCGCCTTCTTGATGTCGCTGTCCTTATCAATTTCATTGCATTGCTGTTTAAAATGCTGAAGCTAGACTATCCCTCATGCTAATCCATCTTTAATTGCCGTATCTTTTACCTTTCGAGGCGTAAGCGGCACGCGATCCTCCGGGGATATTTACACATTGCTCAAGCTCTTATAACTCGGCTTGGAGGCTTACGCGGTGCGAAGCTCGTGTAACGAGCTAACGCCGTCGCAGCCGGCGCATTGATTCGCTGCGCTCATTATTTGTGGATGGGCGCAACACAATCCTTGTAGCTCCACTTACACAGAAGTGGAGAGCTCAGCGCATAGGACTGGACTGGTTTGCAATTGCTCCGGCGGCCGTCAGTTCCATGCATTGGCTGACTGGCTGAGCTAAGGAGCTTCCAGGCATGTGGCGCTCATATTTGTTTCGAGAATTGAGCGTCTTATACTGACTGAAACGGTGAAAGCCGATCTAATCTGGGCAAAAGCCTGCCACCACGTGTGTCTGAAATCTAAATTTGAGTCGGTGTGCATGTGTCATCTGCCTCAACATCCATGATACAGAAGCATTTTCAACTCCTGTTGTTCATCGTCAATTGGCATTGCTGCACCAATGCTTCCGTCGGCCGTCGCCGAACTGCTCGCATATCCGTTGCCCCCTTCCTCTGACGAACCTCAGCTGCCGCCCGGGCGCGCGCGCTTGTTAGACGCACTCGTTACGGGCCGTGTTACGGCCGGCACGTGTTGTCAATATGGCGCGGCGTTACGGCCGGCCAGGAGCGTGACGCCGTGACGCGGCGCGGCCAGAGGTGTCCGTCTGACAACATTCCGCAGTCTTTGTCACCACGCGGCTGGGGCGGCTGCCAACTCCTGCCGACTGCACTGCCGGCCTGACTAACGACCCCATAAACTGGCGCGCCGCGGCCGGCCGACCGGCTGTCCCGTCCCGCTGCTGGCAGCACCCGCCCACCCCTCTTCAGACGGACACCAACGCCACCAGCGCCGGCCCAGACACACAAAACGCTGCGCGAGTGCGAGCGCTAGAGATTCGGATTCTTAGGAGCCGAATCTTCGAATCATCTTGAACTTTCCTCAGGAGTTGTGTCCAATGTAATACACTGGCAGTCATAACTCATAATTGACATAACATATGATGCAAGCTCTACTGGTATCCGATACTTGGGTTATCTGAATATCTGGCTGCCCATTTTAGCCGACACGAAATGAGAAACCATGCCAGAGCTCGTCTTCACGAAGCGTTGGCGCAATCGACCATAATCACATCCGTTCTCACAGCAATATGAATCACGATCGCAGCGCTCCATGGAACTCGGGGCGTATTTTTGGAGCTGGAAATCAGATTCCCGGTACAGGACCGGAGCATCGTTCCCTGAACCGACCCACAGCTTCGACGATCGCGTCAGCTGCGAATGCTAGTGGCGCCTGGGTGGCGGCGGCCATCCCCACCCTCCGTGACCCGTCTGAACCACGGCAGCTCTCCGGAGCTTCATAGCTTCACGTGAACAAACACAGGCGTGACAGGGCTGGCAGCCGAGGCGTCCCGTGGTGCCAGCCGACCGCGCTGCACCCCACGGCCCACACCCGCGGCATCGGGGGCCGAATTCAGAACGCTGCAACATCTGCCGGTGCCCAGTTTCATGTGTCCGCACACTGACGCCATGCCCCGTCAGAAAATGTCAATGTGTTTACATGTACTGCACGCCGTCGTTATGCTGGATTAGTGGTTAGGGGGCGCGTTTGCATGTCATCTTGTCCTCTGGTTTAGTTTTCAATAGATTATGCTGTCCAGTATGTATTTCTCCCTGCCACATCCATCTGTCCATGTCTACTTGCCTGGATGCTTTTGCAATATGCATGCAGACTCGGAGCACGGCACGTTATTGAACCGTGACCGCATCGGCACCCGTTTACTAGCCGTGTGTACCGCCCTCCTTCCCGTGAACGATCCGTGACCACCGACCGCGCTCTGAAGGAGTGTTTACTGCCGCGAGGAGGCGGACCCGTCAGCCACCGGATACCTCCCCTCCCGGCGGGGCATTGTTTTGGTGGCGAGTGTGCTACAGCCTCGGCCCGCCTTCTGCTCATGGGGCGGGGAAGGGGAGAGGGGAGCGGCGTGACTGAATCTCGGCATGGGGTGGAGTGGGGATGGGGTGCCGACATAGCCACTGCTCATGAGCAGTGGCGTTGCCCCCGAACTCGCACACGTATCCGAGCTTCGTCAGATCATATCCCAGCATAATAAAACGCTCGGTTAGTCCCCTCACATCTCTCACGAATCACGCTAGCCTGGTATGAAATACGGGGTGTCATGTCGGTTCAGTTAGCGGGTGATCGCTCACGGCTCGTGCGGGACGCGTCAGCGACCACTGCCGTCGGTCGCCGGGCCGGTAATCACGGGTCGGTAATGACTGGCCGGTTAGTGGCGGAGCGCCACCGGGCGCGCTCCTGCCGCCCTGCCCTGTCATTGGCGTACCGCTAACGACCGGCCTGCATGGCGCTCCGGCCGGGCCATCGCCGGCCCGATCAGCTCGTCCGACGGGCAGGGCGGGGCGGAGCAGCTGCGGGAGGCTACCGGAGCGGGTCGGAGGTGGCTGCAGCCGCCCGGCACTCCGAGCAGAGCCCGTCTTTCCGGCTCTTGGGTCTTGGAGACTGCTTTTCCATAGTCTCTCGGCTCTCTGCTTGGTCCTCAAGGGAGCTGAACGGAGCAGCTTCTCGGATTTTGGCGTGTAGTGAAGCCGTTTCTCGGCTCCCACTGTTGATCTCTATCAGTTCCCGAAGGCCACCAAGATGAGTCGGTACGAGCATTGCCGATCTTTGCCAAACCAAACGCTAAACGCCATCGTTGAGCTTGAAGGCTGACTTCTGGCATCTTCATGAATAATGCCAGGAAAAGTAATCGTCCAACAATGCGACAATCAGCTTCCAGACCAAGCAGGCAGTTCCGTGTTTCGACCTAGGTGTTTCCGGAGATAAGCCCATTCAGCAGTCCCGGATACACGTCACACAGTCTCCGGTGCAGGGCGAGAGGACGGACGGGGTCGCCTGTCACCTGCGGCGAACAGCAGGACTGGGGTGAATGGCGCTCTGCCGCGACCGGCTGATATGGATCCGGGCCCGGCACAACGCCGGCGTCTCTCTCTCTCTCTCTCTCTCTCTCTCTCTCTCTCTCTCTCTCTCTCTCTCTCTCTCTCTCTCTCTCTCTCTCTCGCAGGAAGTCATGCCTCTGTCAGCTCCATCGCCTGCTGTTTGGACCGCCGCCTTTTGGCTGCCGAGCCGGCCGCTCTGTTGATATTCGCCGGCCTTTTGTTGGCATTCGGCGCCATTTTTGTGATAGATAACCTGTCCGTTGATCTTTGCCGCCTCCCGGGGATCTGTTATTTGCTGCTTCTTTGTCCGTAAGACCCTGGAGGTCTTCTCCTTTATTCAATTGTGTTGGCCTTCCTGGTGTGATCTGAAGACGTTGACCCTGCCGTTCGAGTGAAATAGCTTAGAAAGCATATTTTATCACATATATCTATGCTTCATATCTTCTATCCACTGCGAACATCATGTTCTGCACCACTTTTGGGAACATCATCAATAATTATTCTGTTTTTAACAAACACATTAATCTTCCTCATCCTATCTCGTTATCTGTGTGTTTATATGTTCATTAATCCCTCCTATCCCATTCATTAACCTCCCCCTTGCTCCCTTCGTCTCATGGCCGACCTTCGTCGCAGTGCCCGCATCTTTGGCCCGGAATTCGGGGCGCTACCGCGGCGGCCAGTGCTGTTCGGGCGGCACGGGTGGGGACTGGGGAGCGGCTGGCCGCAGCAGGGTGGGTCTGCAGGGCCCGGGCCGCGCCGGGGAGGGGTGGGATGGAGCGGGGGTGCAGCGGCCGCGGTCGGCGGGGGGCGTCCCTCGCCGCCCCGCCGCCGCCGCCGCCGGGGCCGGCGGCCGGCGCTGGGCCGTCCATCTCCGGCGCCCGCTGTGAACCCATCAGCCGACAACGAGCCTCCCGCCGCGCCCGGCCGTCACGTGACCTCAGCCGGCCGGCAGCCGCCTGCGGACCGTCACCGTCACGTGACTGCGCTGGATCGGACCTGGCCACTGCCGGATACGACTGGACGCTGGCTTACGCTTTCGTCGTCAGGTGTCGCGCAGATTTTTAGTCGTCGTACGCCGTCTTACATCACGCTGGCCCTTTTTCCTATTCCGCATTTAATTAGGCAGCTGATGACGCTTCTCAGAACTCTTTGCTGTGCGGGATGGGCATTGCCCTTTTTCCCGGCGTATGTACATTACGCATAACGCCTGCATTGCGCAGCACCGCCACACCGCCGCACATCCGCGTACTGCCCGACGCGTACGGACACAGTGCCGTGAATTAGCATGAACACAATGTGGCGCACTTTGCATGCGGCCGGCGCGCTGCGGCTGGGCCCGATAAGGTGCGGCGCGGCGGTCCGGGTGTCACCTGAGACAGCGGACAGGTGACAGGTCCGGCGGCGACACGGCACCAGTGCGGCACCGGACGAGATGTGCGCGCCTGATAGTGGGGCCGCGCGCCGGGAGAATGGCCGCCGCGCGGCGACGCTGCACGTGCACCGCACTGTGCACTGAGCTGTGTGCAATGTGCACAGTGGATGGTGTCGGTGTTAGAAGGACGGCGTGTCTGCTGTCGGGCTGAGCGGGGTCGGGTCGGGCGACTGGCGATTGCCCACTATAAGGGGCGGCTCGGCTCTTTACATGGAGGTCAATGACAGAGTTTGGTTGGACATCTGTTCACCACTACCGCGTGCAGTCCCTGTTCAACCGACTTCAACTGATGTCTGAACGGTTGATGCCTGATGGCATCACCTGAGTCATTTCACATCAAAATTGTCTTGTCGAGACACAAGATGAAGTCACTGGTCCATGCATACTTGAGCTATCTGACCTGCAGTTTATTCCATCAGCTCAGGCGGAAATAAATGCATGACAGGTGACATCAGGTGACATCGGGCTATGCCAGATAATGTGTCGGCCTTTCACAGTTGCTTACGCGACACAAGACAATGGCCTGCGTCACTATACATAGACTCCAGGTGCCCTGGGTAGGCGACCGGTGGGCTCAGGCCATCCGAACGGCGCAGCCTTGCTGACCAGGCGTCGGGTCCCGTGGCGCTCCTTTGACGACACATTTCCAGTACGTGTAGGGTAAATGTCGAACGTTCCCGTGTAGTGGGTACTTTCCAAACACCTGATTCTTATCGTCAGACAACGTCACCCAGACAGGGACATATTGAGAACAATACGGGACACGTCAAAATGGAGTGTTTTTCGTGTCCGAGATAACGCAACGCTGGCCGGACCACCAAAAAACGACCGTGGGCAGTTGTCAATGGATGTTTAATTTCTGAATGTGGAACTAGTTTCTCGTTATCAGCAGTATATGTGACATGTCCACTGATGCTATCGGGCTTATTGCGATATTGTATTCGTATATGAAGAAGGCTTTTTAATGCGTGGCATTTTACGCGGCTCCACATTGTTGTGAACTAATCAGCCATATCTCTTGTTCTTTTTAAGAGCGATTCTCGTTTCATCGGTCTACATTTCGTCACGATGAACTGACTAAATGCGTAGACATTTGGAAAACGGCGAATATACTCATGCTAGCCATCTAAGAAAGGACATTCCTTTTCGTTCTGCCATCGATCCTATATTTTGATCAATGCCTATATGCATTGTACTTTATGCGACCTTCTCCTCGTTTAAATGTATTTTATGTCTCGCTCGACTTGTTTAAGCACGAGTTTATAAATGAACGAGTGAAACGAGTTCATTTATAAACGAGTGCTTAAACAAGTCGAGCGAGACATAACATACATTTCAACAAGGAAAGGTCGCATAAAAGTCATTTAAATGATTTTTCCAGCCGAGACGTCAGTAAATTGCAAGAAATCGAACCATTTCCTGGTTACAGAACAGTAGAGAGCCAGATGTATTCCGTGGATTAAAAAACAATTATATCAAGAAATATAGTACACGTTTATTCGATCACGCTTTCAAATTACTTTGGTTTCCTTCTCACCCCATCACACTAGGGGATATGTGGGAAGCCGGGTTACGGGTGGGGGACACTTATAAACATGTGCTTTAACATTCAACGGTAAGCTTTTAACATACATGTAACCAGAAATCGTAGATAGGTGAGTGACATCACGCGCTGATGAAGTCGAATCACTGGCGCAGCGCATTGTATGTGACGTTCACCGTGATGGTGCAGTTGGTGAATGATCCAGCTATAGCACGCTGCGCCAGTGCTTCTGCGGCGGCCGTCTCTTCATCTGCCGCCGGCCTCCCGTCCGCCGTTTCGACGAGTGTTCCGCTGCCGCTTGGTCCCGCCACGGCGCTCCCGAGAACATCCGCTTCACGGCGCAGCTGGGCGTGCGAGCTCCGTCCGATGTACGGCTTCAGGCTCTCTGCACTCTTGTGGCCGGTTCGTGAGATGATGCTGGTCTCACTCACGCCTGCACGAAACAGTTGCGTGATGGTGGTGGCGCGCACACAGTGGTTTGTGTACGCACCGCTGAGCCCTGCTTCTTTGCTAATGCGGGCCATCATCTGGGCTACGGTATTCACACCAACCGGCAGGTTTTTGTACCAAGAAGCTTCGGAGCTGGCTTGAAGCTTCGGCTGCTGGAAGAACCAGGGGCACGAGTCGTTCAGCTTCGACTGATACAGCCTGATCAGTGCGTGAAATGTCGTTCCTCCGAAGGCGCTGTCGTATATCCGGGGCTGAGAGGACACCAGGTCGCCCCGGTTCAGTCCGCCAGGATGATTTTTTTTCAACAACGCACTGGTCGATCGAGAAATACTCCTGACCGGCATCATCTTTGTGGAAGCGGACTCCGCTTCTTTGCAGCTGTCTGTATATCTCGCGACCCCTAGCGCCCGTGGAAAACGCGATGATAAACCAAACCGCCTGCTGCAGACGGCGCGGGTTCTCCATCGTTTCTTTCTCAGACAGGTATGCTGCTATTTTTTGCAGGTCTTGTTCCCCTATCTCTTCCTTGTGTTGCGGCTTCGGGTTACCTTGTTTGGCGTGTAGCCGGCACTTTGCGTTGAGAATTTTGTTCGCGCGGGTGAACTCTCTATCGTTCACGATGTGCACATCGCTTCTGAGCTGTCCGATGGCACGCTGTATTCCTGCTCTCAAACCGTTTAAAGTACTTGGGCTTAAGGATCCAGAAGTTTTCGTGTGTTTCTGCTCACCATAGAACTTATGCAGTATTTTCCCTAAATCGTCTTTTTGAACTGTTGCCAAGTCGCATTGAATTTGTCGTTTTTCAAGCCAGTTGTTGAGTTTTTGCATGGCCCATTTTGTGGCAGATGCTGTGCCTGCCTGTTCCGCTTCTCGTTCCAAGCGCAACAGTTGTTCTTCATCCATTTGTGAAAAAACTTCTTCGTCAGATGAATCCATCTCTTCACTCGCTCTGTGACGAAGGGACAAGGGGTCCATCCGTGACAAGAGTCTGTGAACGTATGCCAGACAGGATGTCGAGGACGTTCAATCGTAGACTTATTACTTAAATAGGTCAATTGGTTCAATAAACCCAAAGTCGTTTAAATAATATTTATGCACTAGTGCTTAAATATTCAGCATTGCTTCAGCATTGCTTGACCTTATTTATCACCCGGCTCCTCCGATTTCAAAGGATTTCCTTCAACATTGTCGAGGCGGGAAAAGTCATTTAAATGTTGCTTCATATAAGGCAAGCGGAAAGCAAATTTATTGCTCGATGCATGCATTGAGACATATAACGTCACGTGAATGACCTTGGGCATTGTGCGACATCGGGAAAAAGAGGAAAATTGCTGTTCAGAGCACCGCATTTCCTGTTTTGTTGGACCATCAGTGGTGCTAATCAAAATGATATTCAACTAAGGACGAAGATAAACTTAAAAATGGACGAAGGAAACTGTAAGCTTATTTTCCCTGGGTACCATTTCAACCCTTCTGAACCTACGTGGATATCCGTCACATTCCAATCCAATGTTTCTAAAATACGGGAGGTATGTAGGCATCCTTCCAGATAACAATGCTTCGGTCTTCAGGCAGGTTTCGATGGATTGTGTCCGTGGACCAAACGACACTGCATTATCAATAGAACCGAACACCTCCGACCTTTAAATCGGCGTTAGCTCTACTATTTTCGACGTCCTCTGGCTTATGAGGTCGCACTGCGACCACCTGCGTCCACCTCGGCCACTTCCTCCGCCTGTGAGAGCTGAGGCAGCGGCGCCGCCCGGCCGTGCGCCGTTTATGTCTGTTCGCGGCGGGGAGTCGAATGGCTGACGTGTTCTGTATGTACCGCGCCCGTACACAGAGGATGCCGCTCGCATCGCGCAAATGACGTCATAGAAAGCGCCACTGACGTCACAGATCACGTCAGTGACACTGCGAGACGCACTTGTCACATGGATAAGGCCACCCCATCTGAGTAGCTAAGCACTTTCCCAAATTTCAGCTTCTGCAGATCAAAGTACAGGCGACCCATTGATATCCCGTCCTATTGCTCGTTTCGGCTAACCGATCCTATCGAACTGACCGGTCACGATGCTCTAACATCGAACGATTCCTATATCTGACACAAACGGATGGCCTGAGTGACGCGGCTCATTCCCGTCCGCTATAAGTGGGACTGCTGCTCAGTCGCTCTCAGTCCAACAGTCCAGATGTATCTATTCAAATGTCGGTTCAGCTCTCGGTTCAGATGTTGGGTCAGCTGTCGGTTCAGCTCTCGGTTCAGATGTTGGGTCAGCTGTCGGTTTAGCTCCCGGCTCAGATGTTGGGTCAGCTGTTGCTTTAGCTCCCGGTTGAGATGTTGGGTCAGCTGTTAGTTTAGCTCCCGGTTTGCTGTCGGTGCGGCCGTCGGCTCAGCTTTAGACTCCAGTGTCTGCTTTGGTATAGGTTTTTTACTCGATGTCCTGGGTTCCCCGGCCGGGGCCACTCGGAGGCCCAGTAGCAGCCTGAGGGGCAGCAGGGCCGTGTGTGGCGGGGCGGAGACGATCTGAGGCGTGTTTTAGCCGCCCCACTGTTCGCACCGGGTCGTTAAGGCCGCGTAAAACCGGACCTGCCGGCGCCCCCGATAAATATACACAGGGCGGCCGGCGAAAAATGAAACTGGGCCTGTTTGCCGAACGGCCAGCCGCCGCCGCTCATAACCGTCCCAGATGGTGTTTAAACCAAAACGGTTTTTGCTGCAGTTCTTTTGGCTTCAGTGTTTGTGGCAGATGTTTCAGGTGATTCTGGGAATCTGTATACAAACCCTGCGAGTTTTCCAGGGTTCCAAAAAGAAAACTTTCACCTTTGTAATGTCTTATGGACATGGGACGTCTCGTTTGTTTTGCTCTCCCAGTTACAGTTAGGCCTACACCATATTTTGACGCAAAAATCGCGATCGGATTGGTAGATGGGACTTGACATTAATTGTAGATAAAGCCTTACAAATGCACCGTTGATCTGTTTGTGCCATGTTTAGCTGCTAACTTTCGATGGATGCCGAAGGAACTGATCATTGATCTGGCGAAGCAAAACCAACAAACATCTGTTGACTGTTGAACACCATGTCTGGCGTCCCGCGTCATAAATGGAGCATAAAAGTCATGGTCATGCCATGTGTATTATTTTTTTTATCGACCCACTAACTTACTGCATGTAACCGCCGACCATACGTCATGCCTTTTTTGCTCTCATGCTCTGTTATTGTCTTCTGCCTCCTGTCCGTCGTCTCGACTTTTTGTCCATGTTTTTGTTTCCCGGCCCCTGCCTAACCCGTCTGTTGTCTCTCGTCCTTGTCTTGTCCTCGTCTCGCCCACATCTGTCTCACTCCCCTTCCCCATCACTCCCGCTTACCCCTTCTCCTGCCGCCTGCCTCGGCTCCGCTCTAGTTTTTCGCCTCCCTTCTCCCAGTTTCTCGCCTCACTCCCCCTAGTTTCTCGCCTCTTGCCTTAGTTTCCTCTCCTCCCTGCCTCCCGGGCCTGTTTTCTCATCAGTGCGTGGTCACGCCGCGGCAGGGGCACCGCCGGCAACATCTGGTCCTCGACGGATGTCCCGTCACGTGATACCGACAACACAAAATGCCGCCGGCACTCCCCTGGTCACGTGGTATCTCTGTAAGGCAGCGAATCGGTGCTATGGCCGGTCACGTGCACAGTGCACCTCCCCCTCTCCTCCCCCCGATGTGTAACACGGAATGATAGAAAATGGCCGCTCAGGCGTCCAGAAGCTTTGTCGAAGATGGCCGACCATTCTGCGAGCTTGCCTCGTGTTTCACTTAGTTAGTCGTGATGCCTCATGCCTGCAGGGTGCAGTGGTTTCAATGAAGCATACTCACCTAGTTGTTTTTATTCTGAACAGGTAGTTATGTGGGCCTAGACACAGTCTGCCTTTTGATATTGGTAAAGAAGCTCAAGAATGTCGAGACAGACCGTTCTAAGCTAAGCGATCTTTTTGTTTGCCGATGGACTAATCGCAAGAACATGCCACATTACGTCATTGCCTATCCCGAGGAAGCGCTCCTCACATGCTGCGAAGCATAGCAATAGGTGACGGAACGCGAAGGGCACCGGGGCACCGTGTCCCCCTTTGATTTTGACATTTTAACATTAGCCCAGTGGGCGTTGCATGGAAAGAATGGGACCAAAAGTCGGCACTGCCCCCCCCCCCCCCCCGCTTAATTGAAGGTGTTCCGCCGCTACTGCTGCGAAACTCCCTCTTACACCGAACATCAAAGATACTGCCTACCTTTGCTACAATAAAACGTAATTCTCAAATAGACTTATGATACGAAATTAAATAACCTTCATAAGAATGCCTCCCGCAAATAAGGCTGCATTCCATCTAAAGGAGCGTATATTTGATGGTTGTTGTTAGTGGCAGTAGGGTAAAAGTTCATATGTAGGAAATGTACATAGACAAGAGTTGTGGGAGGGACGGAGACTTTTCTTCCTATGATGACCCGGTCACGGAATGACCGCCGCGCCGGTCGGCGGTCAGTGCGGTCACCAGACGGTCTCCAGGGCGGGGCACGGGCCAGTGGTCAGCGGGTGGCACGTGCAGCGTGCTGACCGCGCGCGGAAGCCGGCACATCAATCCGCTGCAAGACGAAATCAATCATCATCAATCAGGCTGCGCGGCGCCGCTGGCCGGGCGGCGGCGGGGCGCCGGGCCTCTGAGGCCGCCGCGCCGTCACCCGCCGCGGTCACCAGCGGACATCAAACAGCCGACCGGGCCGGCAGCGCGGGCCGCCGCCACGCCGTCCACATGCTAATACCGAGAACGGAGATAGAGCGGCCGCTAACCAGCCCACACCCGAATGTAAATCACCCAGCGGGTGGTGAAGGACGCACCGACCATTCTCATCAGACGCCATGTTTCAATCTCTCGGCGCTCAGTGTTCCAAAGCAGATGTGACGTCCTGTGGCCTTTCGCCGTCAGCTAACAATCCTTTTTCTGTGGTTGCCAGGTGGGTGATGCTGACCGTCACCTGGTTCCTGGCCGCCGGCCTGCGCTGGTCGCATGAGCGCATCCAGCAGAAGAGCACCTACTTCCACCTGCTGGCCTGGGGACTGCCGGCGCTGAAGACGGCCGCCATCTTGGTGTTACAAGCGGTCGACGCTGACGAGCTCACTGGTGAGTCACGGACAGCTTATTGTCACTGCGGGGTCGCGGGGAGGTCATAAGGGGACGATACCCTTTGTGTCGTCTGCGGAAAGATCATAATGTCATTTTCGCCGCCCTGTGCTTCCAAGTGTGCTTTAGGAAAGACGGGAAGTAGAAAAGCGGGTTTTATTGGAGCAAGACATCCCCATCCCGATCACCAGGCCTTATTGGTGGGAACCATTGCTTTATCGTGATGTATATTGTACGAGTATATGGCTATGAAGAAGCATACTCATTACTCACGTCCCTCCCAGTCCCTTGGGGTCATCTCTATAGGAAAACGACATACGAGTGTCCAATCTCACCAAGTTATGTAGGTAAACTTAATTTCAGGGTAGTATATTTGTAGTTACGGAGTGGGGTATATAGTTTGACATTTTACCTCAAATTGAGTTCTCGTATTTCGAATCTTTTAGCGTTAAAATTACTTCTCTATTATAGCTCAGAATCAAATTACGTTGGGTGGCGGAGAGCTTTGGCAACAAATGTCAGCTATTTCGGACTGCAGTTTCATGGAAGTGCCTCTCAGACATGCACAGTTTGCCAGTGGCGCTGTTACAGTCTGTATCGCCAGAATGGGTAATGTATGTCCCCACCAGGAAAACGTTGTCAAACATTCATCCCATAAACATGTCATTATCGGCTCGCCAAGTCCAGTGTTTGATTAACGATCGTACCAGACCACAATTGATCTGTTTGGACTGGAAGTGTATGCTCGGGAGTCTGGGTTGGCTTGTTTTGATTGAGGCTTTAGGGTCTGGATGGTCCTGGCGTTACTCTGAGTCTGACTGGTCGAGATCACTGGTGTACCCCAACCCATGGAGCCTGCTTTCTAACCTAACCTAACCACACTGTATGTAACCATACAGTAAAGGTCCACACTGTATGAATATGAAGCTATTTTATGAAGCCTGAATTATGAAAATGTCGACTGAAATCTAAGCATAAGGCGAAAAGTGCGTCTGCAATGAGAGTCCCAGTGTCCCACAGGTCTCTCACTGTAGCTCTGTGGTGGAAAATATATGGCATAATGGATCACTGAACGGGCGACTAAGTCTGAGTCACGGGAGCAGGCTTTCGGCGCGACTTCGCGTGTACGAAAAGTAGCAAACGTCAGTCTTACGGCTTTGCCATTGTTTTGGTGACAGCGCCTTGGGAATGATTTTTCTTTTGGATGTTGAATGTCATGCTAATAAGTAGAAACAAACACCGGTTATCGTTCTGTTAATTCCATGGACAATTAGTCACTTTTTCATCTTTTTATGTCTCGCACTGGTGGCAGCTTTTTAATGAAGTAAGCGTGTTTATTAGACTTAATTCGCATTTGCTACCCTACCTACATCGTTAGAATTTAAGTAAGAATTAGTGCGATATGTTATCTAATCGTCGGCAATTTTATTTGAAGGTCAGTAGCGCAGCATTCTGTTGAAAAGACGTAAGACCTGCAGGTTTGTAGGCCTACCTGTAGACTTGTAAAGGCTACAGGTCCTCTAAAATGCGAGACAAGGCAAGAATAAACAGTGCCGTCACACGAGCTGTAAGCCAGCCTCACTGCAAATAAATCACACCCAGACCCAAGCCCAGAAGAAAGCTGCTTATAAGTATGCTAAGGAAGACATGTTGCTGTGGCTAATCCTTGTATGAATGCAGCCTCATCTCAAATCAATATGAAGCACTTGTGTGCCTGAATGTCTGCATGACATCGCGGTGGCCAGCATCGTTTGTAGTTGGTCTGCGGCGTGAATGGCCGCATCCAGTGGCCGTCGCGGCTGTTTGGGCCGGCGGCGGCCCCGACTGGAGCGCCGGCCGGCCGCCGGTGCTGGAGCTGCCAGCTCCCGCGCCACATGGCTCCAGCGCCGGGCCGCCACCCCAACTGCGAGCGGCACTATTAATAAACAAGACCGGCGGCATGCCTCGACGCCGGCGGCGGCTCGGCGGCGGCCTTCTCACCCCTCCCCTCCGCCCTCCGCCCTCACCCACCCCTCCCTCCCCGTCCCGGCCCGGTCGGCCTACTAAGGTCACCCGAGAGGCCATTGATCACTGTATCGAGTCAGTTTAGGAACGGGCACGGTCCATAAAGACGTCAGCTGACCGGCCGGCACCGACGGCCCCCGGCCGGGCCAGATTTACTGGCCGAGATAGCCAGCCGTTAACGATACACTAAATCCTTTCCGAAACGAGGCCGGATAGAATGACACTGAGTGACTCTGCCTGCGGCCCGGCCGCGCTGATGGCGGCGGCGCGGGGTGGGTGAGGTCCGCGGAGGGTGCTGCACAGGGTGGCCGCCGCGCTGCGCGCCACATGTGACGCTGCGGACCGGTCCTGGGCTCCTGTGCCGGCCGGAGCTGCTGTCTGTCCGCGGATAACGTCCACCGGCGCCGTCCAGCCGCGGATGAGCCGACTACCGGCGCCTGATATCTCTGCCGTATGAGCCCGGCTGGCGGCCATTCGCCCGGTAATATGTGCATATATTCAGCGTGTCGTGATGCACCGTGTCGTTAGTGTCGCTTTCTGCTCACTGCCGAGGACAAGTGTCATGTATCTGGCCGGAGACACTCCTACCTACAGGCCGGCGGCATGCATATCGGTGGCTCTTTTATTGCAGCCGGGCCGCTGCAGCCGTGCACTCGGTGGCCCATCCTGACCCCGGCGAGCCACCCGGCCGTGCCAGCTCTGCGGCCGGCGAGCATCGGCAGCGGCGGCGGCGGACCGCAAAAATACCACCCGCCCCCGCCCCCGCCCTCAGCTCGGCCGGTGTTTATTGGGCCCGTCCTCAGGCAGCCATTGGCTGGCGCGCGGCGCCGGCTCGCCGCCTGTTTATTTAACCGATGAACGTTTGCCCAGGTGAGACCAGCAACTGTCGACGTTAAATAAACAAACGTCGGTGTCCGGTGGCAGGACCAGTCAGATGACTGGACCCTCCGCGTCACGTGTCATAGTGTTGCATGGGCCCCAAATCCGAGACCACGTCAAAATAATCCCAGTGCTGGAAGCAAAATTCCTGGAACGGATCTGTCAATTTTCGATTCGAAATTTCCTTTAGAAATTTAGCCAGTGACCATCAGCTAATGTGTGTGAAGCTCACAGATGCTCACTTTATCGCAATCAAAACCTTATTTGGCTTGCCTATCAAAAGAAAAACCTATGCTGGGTCCTACCGGTCCAAGGTCCATGTCTTCGGTCTCGCTCAGGTAGTTGCTTTTACGCTGCAGGCCCGACGTTTTCGCCAGCGTCGGGCTTAGGCATTGCCTTTGGCAGAGGCAGAGTAGCTTTAGGGTAAAAGGCAAGCGTCTGACTTAGAAGGATTTTAGAATGCATGTTTTAGTTGTCCAATTTCCGTTCATTCACATGTCAATAGTTGGTTTCCAGAAGAAATCAGGCGTCTCCCAAACGACAATTAAGCCAATCCACCTGAGTGTTCATCATCATAATATAGTTTTCCTTATCAGAATCTTCACAACGACACCTCAATTCACTTTCCCGCTATCGACGTCCATGGCGGACCCGGTCGTTTGGGCCGCGTCACCGCCGCCAATGCGCTCCTGTCCAGGTAGCTGCGTCAGTGGCCGCCGCAGGTCGCCGAGAAACGACGCAGCGCGCCGCTACAAAGACCCCGCACCGCCACCCGGGCCGCGGCACTTCAAAGGCGGCCGCCATCGGGCGTCCCGGCGCGCGCGCTCCATCAAGGGGCGCGGCGTCATCGCGGTGCGCGGCGTCACCGGACTGCGGCCGTGACAGCGGCGCCTCTGAGGTCCGCCGCCGCGCCGCCGCGCCGCCGCTCCAGTTTTGTCACCTCACGCTATGGTACAGTCGACCAGGAACCGGCCGACGCCGCACAAAAGTGGCGCGACAGGGCAAACCTGTTCTCTGGTGGCGGTCAGGACGGGCGTGGGCAGCGCTAGGACAGCCCTGTGGTGGTCCTGCTGTCCCCGCCAGTAGCACTGCCATGTCACCCTGCCACATCCATCTCTGACCCTCCGGTTCCGGGCGCAGGGGTGGCAGAGCAGCTGTGACTTGACTCGATAATCATGGCATGTCATCCATTCAAATTCCTTCCCCGTTTCTGGTTCATTCTTACCCTTACCCTTATCCGATCAGCGAGTCATTTCTGCCAGTTGTTTTGTGTCGCCACTTCATTTACTCGCCTTTTCATTGTCGTTTTCGTCTGTATGCAGCTACCACAGCTAACATGCGAACGATTGAGAGAGCACCAAGAGCCCAATGGAGTCTGCTAAACGATATAACTCACGTCAACTGGGCGGGATGTAGAACGCCACCCACTTACCAAGCAGCAATGGGGGCGTGGCACGTAGCGCTATTTGCTCACTTAATAAGGAAATGAACGATGGCCCTCAGTAATGCATGAGTGCGAAGCTAATGCAATGCATCACAGTGACAAGGCGTCATCCGTTCGCCGTTCACACTTGAAGAATGGCCCATGTTTATTCTGACATGCCTAAGTAAGGAACATGACGTCAAAGAGTTCTCGGGAGCCATCCACCAGACTCGTTGTGGAGTCGTTCGGAGTGCACACGGCCGGTGCTCATATGTAAATGACGGCCGAGTGTGTTGCCTCAGACGGCCGAGTGTGTTGCCTCAGACGGTCGAGTGTGTTGCCTCAGACGGCCGAGTGTGTTGTCTCAGACGCCCCTGTGTCTCTCTCTGGTCTGGCCAGCCCCGCCATCTGCACACAGCGTGGCCTCTCGACGGCCGGGGCGAGCGGCTGTCCGGCGGGCGTCGCTCTCTCAGCGCGCTCTCTCGCGCACTCGTACGGTAGTGCTGAATCACACGGAGTCAGTGCCGCCGGCGGCTGCCGCGGCCACCTGGGGTTCACCCGTGGCACTGTGGGCAGACGCAGCACAAACGCACCGGTCAGGCCAATGACACTACGTTGCGGGAGTGGAAGACGGAATGGAGACGGACTGCGCGGGAGAGGCCCCGGGCAGTCGCTGACGACATCGTTGGCCCGGCCCCTGGAATGTTTCAATTGCGTTGCTTTAGCGGAAATCGATCAGGTTTCTGGGAACATCAGGAAAGGCTTGCGTCTTCATTTTCCAGGAAATAGATGTGCCTCACTGTAGGTAAGCCTTTTATTCAAAAATTGGTATGTCCTTCAGCAAATGAAAATTGTTGCCAAATGACGATCAAACATGCGTCGCATTTCATCAGCTCTTCTGATGGAGCCTTCAATATGCACTTTTCTTTACCCGGAATATTTCAAGCCGCATTACCAGCAGCCTTCTGGTCCACATTTGCACCATCGGCGGCGCCAGGACTCGGGATATTCCTGGCCAGAGAGGCGCTCGGAAGCGATATTTTCTGGTGTTTGAAATGTCTGTGACGTGTTTGCCGCGAAGACAGCGCTCGCGCCGCGCTGGGTGTCATAAACAGAGTGTGACAGCCGCGCGCCAGCACTGCAGCGCCAGCCGATGGGGTCCCGCCGAGTGGCGACAGCCCAGCCGCCCGCGCAGAGGCCCGCTGGGCGACCTGGCAGACTTCAGACAGCCAGAGGCCCGCTGAGAGGCCTGGCAGACCTCCGGAACTCTGCTGGTGACCCGGCAGACCTCAGGCAGCCAGAGGCCTGCTGGGTGACCTGGCAGTCGGCAGACCTCAGACAGCCAGAGGCCCGCTAGGTGACCTGGCAGACCTCACACAGCCATGAGGCCTGCTGGGTGACCTGCTGAGTGATCTGTCAGACCTCAGACAGCCAGAGATCTGTTGGTTGACCTGGCAGAACGCTACTCACCTGGGGACCTGGTAGACCTCAGACGGCTAGGGGAACTATCAGACTTGTGATCAGCTCAGTTGAGCCGGCTCAAAAATCAGCTCAGCTCATGAGCCGGCTCAACATTTTGCCAAATTGTTGAGCTGTGAGCTGAGCCGGCTCAGTAATGCATTGAGCTGAGCTGCTGTCTGAGCTGAGCTGAATGAGCTTGAGCTGAGCTGAGCTGAATGAGCTTGAGCTGAGCTGAGCTGAATGAGCTTGAGCTGAGCTGAGCTGAGCTGAGCTGAGCTGATTGAGCTGAGCGAGCTGAGCTGAACTGAGCTGAGCTGAGCTGAGCTGATTGAGCTGAGCTGAGCTGATTGAGCTGAGCTGAGCTGATTGAGCTGAGCTGAGCTGAGCTGATTGAGCTGAGCCGAGCTGAGCTGAGCTGATTGAGCTGAGCTGAGCTGAGCGAGCTGAGCTGAGCTGATTGAGCTGAGCTGATTTAGCTGAGCTGAGCTGATCCAGTTCTAATTCTTTTCAGTTCATGCTTGGAAATTAACTCAGGATTTGTTGCTTCAGCTATGAGCTAGCTATGGAGTGAGCAATTACACTGCCTTCGTGATCGCACTTAAAAATATCAAAACTCTAAAGAAATCAATATTAATCACTAATCAAGCTTAATTTATTTCATCCATATTGCATGGAAATTGGAAGACCAGGGTCTTGGCCAATTTACAGGCTAATACAGCCAGTCTCAAGTTTCAAGTCTGACTGCAAGATGAACACCTACTGTCAGGCTTTGATGCTTCGCCTTGACACTGCTCCGCAATGTACAATTCAGCATTCTTCACTTTGTTATTTAAGCAGTTATTTAAATTAATTTTATCAATAAGGGTTCTTACCTCTGCATAAAATATTTACAATTAGGAATTAGCAAATAATGTTCCTCTTCGTTGGTTGAATGTGGGCTAAGCAACCATATCCTATTGAAAGTGGGGTGGGGCAGAGGCGCTAACTGGAACTCTCACCTTCTGATGTCCATAATAATAGCACGCTGCTATCACACGTGTCAAATGGGGTTTCCATGGAGATATAAACAAACTCTTATCTCCAAGTTCCAACACTACCCCAAAATGTAACGTCAGCTCCTGGCAGGGTGCCAAGAGCGGATGGCGGCGTGGGCGTGCTGCTCTCGGCCGTGAAACACCGCCTAGTTGAGATGATTCCATGGCGTTTTTTTTTTTTCGTCTAGCAGATTTTCGTCCGCAGATTTTCGTCCGACTTTTCTTCGTCTGGCATTTTTTCGTCTGTACATTTTTTCGTCTGTAAACTTTTTCGTCCAGACTTTTTTCGTTCGTATATTTTGAACTTATATGTTATGTTAACATCGCGGTGCACACTCTGATAACATGTGATAACACTGCCAAGAACAGTCCATTTCATGTAACTATAGTCTGAGTCCAAGTAGACGCACGACTCGCAAAGTCTCAAGGTCTTAATGAGCTTATCTCTTTTGCCCATTGTGTAAGTTGCCTCGCTCCTTGTTAGAGGAGACTTACTTATGTGCCAAGAGTTGGTCTGTTTTTTAACCCTCGCCCGTATTGGTGTTTTTCCAGCCACGAACGTATAAGGGGGGGGGGGTTCCGTTGGACCCCCCCTTGCCGTTTCGCCCCTGATCGAGCTAGAGCTTCGCGGAAAAAACGAGCATGCTGCCCGCGACGAGAGGAAGCCGATGATACCCAATTTTAAGGTCCTAGGTTATCGGTTGACCTTCCAGGTCAGGTCAATGACCCAAAAGTCGGGAAAATCGGGACCTGTTAGAACGTCGTAAAACGTGGCTGCTATGGGGTTTTTCGGGGTGCTGATCACGAATATCATGTTAGTTATGATCACTGATGATGTCTTTATGCATTGAGGCCAGGTCGGGTCAGGTCAGGTCAACCAGTAAGGATTTTGCCGGGTATTCGTAGTAGCCTCTGACAGCTTCGTAACATGTTACGAAGGCACCAAAACTGCTTCGTAAATGTTCAAATGGTTGCTAAATTCGAATTCAGCTCCAAAAACTAGCCTAGAAACATGTAAAACTCGAAAAAGTGAACCGAGGTCATCAAAGGTCAATGACCTGACCTGACCTTCCGGTGACCTTGACACCCACCCTAATGCATGGGAGCAACATCATATCCCATGTTTGAACGCTTGAAACCACAAAAAGACTGCTAACGCGCGGCTAATGCGAGCCGACATACGCCGAATCGCGATTCCGGCCAAACATGGTCTCGAAAAGTAGGTCACAGGTCAAAGGTCATTAGGGTCAGGGTCATGAAATTTTCAGGATGGGTGTAAAATTGATTATCGCGAGGGTACTGAAAGTTTCGTCGCGATCGGCCGCTTTTTACGCGAGTTATTCGCGAAAAACAGAGGGGGGTCCGTTCGACCCCCCCCCCCTATACGGGCGAGGGTTAAGCATGTCCGATTTTAAAAAGAACGACTGAACGATCTAAGCGTGAATTTAACTGAGCGGAAACTGAGCTGAGCTGAACGGGAACTGAGTTGAGCTGAGCTGAGCTGAGCTGAGCGGAAACTGAGCTGAGCTGAGCTGAGCGGAAACTGAGCTGAGCTGAGCGGAAACTGAGCTGAGCTGAGCGGAAACTGAGCTGAGCTGAGCGGAAACTGAGCTGAGCTGAGCGGAAACTGAGTTGAGCTGAGCTGAGCGGAAACTGAGCTGAGCTGAGCTGAGCGGAAACTGAGCTGAGCTGAGCTGAGCGGAAACTGAGCTGAGCTGAGCTGAGCGTGAGCGGAGCACAGCCGGTTTGAGCGGAGCGTGAGCTGAGCTGAGCCGTGTTAAACTGAGCGGGAGCTGAGCGGGAGCGGATAAAACGGAGTTGAGCTGAGCGAGCTCACTTTTTTCTTGAGCTGTCACAAGTCTGGGAACTATCCTGGGTGTCCTGACTCTTGGCAGATTTCTGGGGCTCCGCTGATGACCTGGTAGATCTCAGGCAGCTAGGGGAACTGATGGGTGACCTGGTAGACGTTAGCCAGCTAGAGGAACTGCTGGATGACCTGGCAGATCTCAGGCCTCCTCAGGACCTGGGGGAGCGGATGGTGTTTTTCGTACACTTACGAGTATGCGCTCTTTTACATGGCAGACCAGTAAAACTTCTAGGAGCCGCTTACTTATACATATTAGCCACTTCCCTTCTGTCCTGTGGATAACGTGGTCCTCATAGTGGAGCGTTCTACCTGTCCTGATTGGTGTGGTCGCATCTGTGCCATGCAACTTTTCCTCTCCCCTCTGGTTGCAATGGTGGTGCGTTTGAAAATAGGTCGCAGGTGTTTTGCAAGCTGGCAATATAAGTCCTTTTTTTGCAAAGGCGATCTGACTGACGACTGTCACCCATACCTCCGGCAACCGTACGCTGAGTCATCTCATCAGCACGTCGTTGACTATTCGCAGGCTCTAGAACTAGTGGCTAGCTACACTTCCTTTAACCTCTTCAATGATATTTATCGGCCTCCCTGTTTCTCCCTACTCCACTCGGCGGCGGCTCCCCACGGCCTCGCTCACACCCGGGGCGGCGCGTCGGCCGCGCGTCGGCCGCGCGCGGGCCGGCCGGGGTGCTGTGCTGTGTCGCCTGCCGCCGCGCCCGGCCCGGCCCGGCCCCCACTGGACGACCTCGGCAGGCGACAGGCCGCCGCGCCGCCGTCGCCGTCGCCCCGTTGTCGCGCCGGGGCCGCAGATGGCTATCTGCTGCCGGCAGGCGGCGCCAGCGGTGGCGGCCGTGGCGACGGTGACACCGGCCGCGCGACGACCGGACCGGCGCGGCGCGGCGGCCGTGCTGGTCCGGACCGGCCCGGCACGGCCAGCACGGCGCCGCGCGGTCGTGGTCACGCCGCGCCGCCCGCAGAGCGGCGGCCAGTTTCTCCGGAGCCCCCGCGCGGCTCCGGTGATGTAACGACTCCCCCGCTGCTGTTTGTCCGGCCGGCTGCTGTGTGTCGTGACTGCTGCTCGAGATATGGCGCTCCGCCGGCGCGCCCCACTATCGCCTGTTTGGACAGCACTTTCCGGTTCACACGGACGTGCGCGCCCGCGTGTGCGTACGTGAGTGATGGAGGCTGTCAGGACCTGATAGCTGGGGCCGGTCATGCGCGCGCTCTCCCTCCCTGACTGATCCTCGCTCACCGTCGAGCCGCCTGATTTGGCCCTTCATTAGCCCGGAGGACTGGTGAGTGGACCGGTGTGTGGACCGGTGTGTGGACCGGTGTGGACCGGTGGACGCCTCTGCAGGTGGAGCGCGGCGCGGCCGGACCCGTCCCGGCCCGGCAGGTCTGCTCTGTCGCCTCGGCTCCTAATCTGGTGCCGGTCGAGTGCGCTCTGCGCCGCGCTGATCCCATCAGGTGACGGAATGTGGCCTCCGCAACCATCCGGCTCCGGGCTTCGGCTGGACAGAGTGGACTCAGGCTGTGGGCTGGCTAGGGCCGGACCTGGGCGGGGTCCAGCTGGGCTGAACTGAACGTGCTGGAGTGGGCCATGGGCCGAGCGATTGTTGGGCGGGATTTTGACGTGCCCAGATATACCGAACTTTGGTATTTGAGCCACTTTGAAGTTACCGCAGCATCCAGCTGGATGAGAGCTGCACAAACTTTTCTGGGCTGAGCTGAAGACAAGTTCAGGAATAAACTTGAAAACAGCAGCTCGGCCATCGTGTGACGTTTATCCGAGGTTAGGTGAGCAATGAGCATCGTGCTTATGCGAGCATCTGCTTCGCTGCCCAGACCGTGTTTTTGAGGAATTTGAATAGAGACTTGAGAGAAACAGATACAGACACACGAGAGGGTTTGGTATATGCGCTGCATTTTTGGCACCAATATCGTGTCGGCAGGATCAAAGCCTGCAGTGGCTATGAGGATGAATCATGCATAAAAATGCGAACGCAATGAAACATGCATGACACATGCTTTATGCAGCACCATCGTCTCCAGTGCTCATTGAACATACATAGACGCAATCACTTCTTTGTTTTGAACGTCAATCGAAGAGAGGACATGTGATGCCAAAATCCACTTTGGGTTTTAATTGGTATGGCTTCCATAGGTTAGATGCACACAGTTTCGAGAACGGCCGCTTAACAGACTTATCGATGCCCTAAGAAAGCAGATCGTAAACATGAACAAATCAGCATCAATGTTTTAATGGAAATGTTAATGCTTCTCTACAACGTCCAAGATTACGCCATCACAAACGGCACCGTTCAGTGACCCCTGGTGACATGACTGTTGACCTGCTGTTTTACGGCACTAAGCTCACTCTGGAACACTGAGTGGGAACGAGCGCCGCATGTCTAGTGTAAAGGATATGTATCGGCCCCGTCGCAATGCGTCCCACCGCCGTGCTACAGGCGCTGCGGTAGGCGGTAGCTGCTGCCGACGGCGCCATGAATTCGTAACGCAACACGACGCCATGCGAGCGATTGCGAAGCAGCGCGCTACCGGGTGGAAACACTGTTGAAGATGGGCGATTTAAATTGCCTTTGCCGACAACCACAGACTGGTGACATTCCATCCACTTTGCACGCGCAGCTTAAATTCTAAGTACAGCTTGATGCTTGCTATTTTATTTGCAGCATTCATTTGCAATGTAGCAATTAGATTAGCATCACATTAAATCGAAATTTTCTGTGTCATATTGTAAGCAAATTCATTTCGATGCAGTGATGAATTTCAACTCGGAGATATACGAATGCCTACATACACCCTACTTCCACATAAATCATAGCTTATTAATTCATAATTGTATCCCGGTCGTATCAATCGTCGCTGCCCAGGCGTCGGGTCCGACCCGATTGTTGTCTCAGTCGAGGTCACATGTCCACTATGCATACCCTGTGAGTGTCGGAGCTGTCCATGTCTGACGCGACAGGACAGTGGCGTCACCGCTCCTGTTCACAGCTCCTCGATAAGATAGCCCCTGCATTGAACAATCCCCGGAGCTATGACCGGCGCCATATTCAGGCCTGCGTACACACACACCGGGAGCGACTGACGGATGGCGCCGTCACCAATATATGTATCGTCTCCCTGTGACACCTCCGGGACTCGTCACGGTGGCGAGGCGGGAGCGATACCAGCGGACTTAACGGCGATATTATACCGACATGAGCACCTCCGGTCGGGCAGTCATGTCGGCAAAGAATAGAAATGACCATGGGAATGATATTAATCCTGTACCCTAAACCTGAATTAATCAGACATTTTGCTGTCTAGGCTGACAGCTTTTCATCCTTTCTGTCCGGGGATAGTTGCAGTGACAGAGACACCGCACAAATTATCTCGTCATCGCGCCGGCAAATGGGGGCCGTTTTCCGGTAGTTGGTCTGTGGCGCTTTAGTATGGCCGTCCCACAGTGGTAATGGGAGCGGCACGGTCGTATACGGCCCGTGCGCCTGAGAAGGCACGGACCCGCACCGCCCGTGTCATCTGGGCCGTGAAGGACGGGTGCTCTGTCCCCTGTCAGACGGTCCCGGACCCCATAACGGGTCACTGGGCGGGCCGGGACCGGCGTCTGGTCCCGGTCTTATAGTCTCCTCTCAGACCGGGGCGCGGGGCGGAAAACGGTGGTCCCGGTTCGGTATTGTCTGTCGCCAGGGACAGAGAACAAGACGACTTAAGAATAAACTTAACTGAACAGTGCATACTAATTAAAGAACGCTCGGTTGCAAGTTTCATGATTATGAATATAACTTTAATGAAAAGTGTTATTTTCTGGGTCTTTTTTTAAATATATTTATCAACATGAGGCTGTTTTAATTACGTTTATATTTAAAGGTGCATAAGTTGAAGTACGGCAATGTGCATGAACAGTATATTCTACCTAACACGTAATGATAACCCTGGGTACTGCACCATGTGCCCTGTGAATTAAATATAACGGTGTTTTGCGGGCAGCCTCGATCCGTCAGGGGAACTGATAAATGTCAAACATATCAGCATGTCAATGAGAGCGACTTGACAGCAGTGCGGTGCATGATACCACAAATAGGATTATGTGACTATCAAGGACATGTTCGAGTTCGTTCGTCGAATAGGATTTGCTAAATAAAAGCAAATGTTAGAGCTCATATCACGGGGCTTAGAGTTGTCGGCATATATTGGCATTGGTTATCTGGCGAAATCCTAGCGTAAATCCCTTTTACACAATGATTCACAAACTTTTTTTCCTAATACTTGACTACCTGTAAAATGCCGAAGCTGATGAGGACAGCGTAGTGTAAATCAAGCTTCGTGGTGCAATTAGAAGTTAGCACAATTTGAGGCTCAGATACTGCAGGATTCAGCTCAGACACCACAGATACCAACTTAGGTCCTACAGAAGACACCAGTGGGTCGTGCTCGGCCCCACAGGGCCCTGATCAGCCTCCACAGGGTCCTCAGCCCCCTCCCCTCCCCATAGGGTCCTGCTCGGACTCCCTAAGATCCTGTTCGGCCCCCTACAAGGTCCTACTCAGGAAGAAGACCCGCCCTCACGCCATACGGTTTGACTCAGACCTCACAGTGCCCTGCTGGGACCTCACAGGGTCCTGCCCAGACCTCACAGGGTGCTGTCCAGACCCCACAGAGTCCTGCCCAGACCTCACAGTGTCCTGCCCAGACCTCACAGTGTCCTGCCCAGACCTCACAGTGTCCTGCCCAGACCTCACAGTGTCCTGTCCAGACCTCACAGGGTCCTGTCCAGACCTCACAGGGTGCTGTCCAGACCCCACAGGGTCCTGCCCAGACCCCACAGGGTGCTGTTCAGACCCCACAGCCGGCCAGCCGGCGGCGCTCTGCACCCACACGCCCTCCCGGCGCGGCCGGTGACAGGCGCACCATGTGTCCCCTCCGCTGCCATCAATCACTCCGGGATGTGTGTGTACATTTGCCGAGCGCACCGACATGCACCGAGCTGCTGCTCCGACACTGACGGCGCTGGGGCGTCATAAACCGGCGACAGCCGCCGCCCGGCGCCCAGACTATGACTGCAAACCGTCCCTGACGGCGGCTGACTGGTGGAAAACTGACGCGGTCTTCTCTCCCCACTGTGTTACAGGCAGCTGCTATGTGGGCAACCAGGATCTGCAGACCCTGCTCGGCTTCGTGCTGATCCCGGCGTTTGTCTACCTGGTGGCCGGCATCTCCTTCCTGCTGGCAGGCTTCCGCGCCATCTTCAGAGAGCGTGGCCAGGCGGTCCGCTCGCGCAGCGTCGAGCGGCTCGAGATGCTCACCATGCGTATCGGCATCTTCGGCGTCATCTACACGGTGCCGGCCACGTGTGTGCTGGCCGCACTGCTGTACGAGTACACGTCGCGCGAGCAGTGGCTCACGCAGCTGGACGTGCACCCCAACGTCGAGATTTTGATGCTGAAGATCTTCATGACGCTGATTGTGGGAATCATCGGCGGTCTGTGGATGGCCAGCCTCCAGCCGTGTCAGGTGTGGCGCCGCAGTCTGCAGCGCTTCCAGAAGCGGCCCGTGCCGCCGTATCTGGAGCGCGTGCCCACCTCCTGCCCACACCACCACCACTCGGGCTCGCTGGAGCCGGCCACCAGGCCCGCCCGCCACCACAGCCGGCGCCCGCGCGACGCCTGGCGGCCCGGAGGCGAAACACAGGTGTGAATCGCTACCGCAGGTGGCGCTGCCGGCGGAACTAAATGCGCCTATGGACGCTGGAGAATGGATCTATGTGCAGCAACGTGCGGCTAATCAGGGTATTTTGTGGACTTTGGCAGCGCTGGTGACGCTGCCTTGTGTTGTGCTATTTTGCAGCCGCGCGATGGGGCGATGGAAAGCTGTTTATGGGTTCCTGAGCATTACCATGTGTCGTTATTTATGTGCCATGTGCCGCGGTGGTGCTCCGTTTTTGTTTTGGTGTACTTTGAGAGTTATGGACATTCGTCGTTTTTGCAGAGCTAGGTGTGCCATTGTGTGAAGAGTATATGTTTGTATGTGTTGTGCTTGATTAAGCACCCCGTCATGTTGCATGGCAGATGCCGCGTCCAAGCCATGTTGCCATCGTAAGATGTTGTTAAACATGCCTAAATCGCAAGATACTTGATATGCACCCAGTCCGATAGTATCACTGCTTTTGCTATCTTTTAGCAAGCTGAAATATATTTTGAGCCGTACCGATGTTCTTACCCTGGCAGGTATTGAATATCGGTGTAATTTAAGCATCGATAAATGTGGTGTTCCAATATCTCTATGGCATATATTCATGTCACCTTTGAGCTTCAAAGAAGTGAATTCATTCCTTTTTAACACAGCGATGCTGCGATTATTCTTTAAGCTTCTTGCGCAGCTGAATAACCTATTGACGAATGCCTCGTGCGCGACTTCCACTCGTAAGGAGCAGAATGAGATGTGAATATGGATTATTCCGCGATAGGTGAGCTCATGTGTGTGATGAAGTTCGGTCCGTTTTTATTCTGACAGTTGTGATATTCAAGTTCTTACACCTCCTTTTCACCTGTTTCGGATTAGTTTTTGCTTGGTGATCTGTGTATGGCGTGATGTAACTATATTGTAGTGTATCGTGTATTGTCCTCTTTAACTGTGAGGGGTGCGTGTGATCGGCTGCATGTGTACAGAGCTACCATTTTAAGCACATCCAGCTATCATTACCCACATCCTATGTTTTAACGACAGGTTTCGATTATTTGCCACCGATTAGCATTATTATCGAACGCTCTTGAAACTGCGGTAGAATGGGAAGCCTGTGACCGTCCCTTTACAAATTTGTTACATACTAGCATTTGCATCCATCTTAGGCCAAACCAAGAACATTTACGATGAATGTTCGAAAAAAAATAGCTCAGCCTTTGAGAAAGCTTTGCCTTTGAAGCCGTTCAGACTCATCCAGCTGGATGTGTTTTCTCTCACAAACGCTAGGTGGCAGCTCTGGAGTGAAAGACTGTACCTATCGATGCATGTTCACAATAAAATGTCAATGTTATTTTCTGTTTCTTTACATTTCACTTAGATTTGGCTTGTTACACCACAGATAACACTTGTTGCCTATCTACGAAATGATATCTGCCGATCGAAATGCGCACCATACACTACAAGCAGCCTCTCGACGGTGTCATACTCACTCTGAATCCAATTTTCAATCAAGTGCATCTGAGCCTAACAGCCTAGCAGGGCTCCACGAGGCCAGCCAGTAGCCCTGTGTTACCCTGAAATTGCTCACAAAGCCCAAAAACGCGGAAAACGCATTTCAAACGTGTTCTTCTCACGTCGACCGCCGGCCGGTGGTGCCACTCCCCCTCCAATTGGTGTTTCAATATCGCTTTAGCGATAGAAAGTTGAAAGTTTGCATATTGACCTTTGAATCTAGCCAGAACTTGTGACAACAACCGCATTTACAGGTCAGGTCAGGTCACTGACCTGGGCTGTCACGTCAGTGGACCTCTGCACGGTACAAAACTATTGCGACCCTCGCGACGCCTTCAGTGGCAGGGATTTCTCACCATTGCATTAATCTCACCGCATTCATCATGCGCCCCACCATCACCACACCACGTTCTGTGCACTCAGCAGCTCACAGCACGCCCCACTACGGCCGGCCCGCCTGGCCAAGCATGGGCGGCACACGGCTGTTACTACCCCGGCACAAACATGTGATTTGTTGTTGCTCCCATGCATTTGAGTGTGTCAAGGTCACCTGAAGGTCAGGTCAGGTCATTGACCGTTGATGACCTCGGTCCACTTTTTCGAGTTTTACATCTTTCTAGGCAAGTTTTTTTAGATGAATTCGAATTTAGCAACCATTTGAACATTTCCGAAGTTATAGCTATGGTGTCTTCGTAACATGTTACGAAGCTGTCAGAGGCGGTTGACACGTACTACGAATACCCGGCGGGACCCCCACTGGCTGACCTGACCTGACCTGACCCGACCTGGCTTAACCCTATTCCTGGCGGGGGGGGGGCCTCAGGAGCCCCCCCCCCTGAGGTTTTTTGGTTATATCTCCCAAACGCGTTGAGCTAGGAAGCTCAAATTTTCTGACTTTTCCTAAAAGGCTTCTACGCAACATGTCTGAAAATTTTGAGTTGATCTGACCTCAGGTCAGGTCACCAGAGGCGGTTTGGTGACGCTACCTCAGAAAAGTTTGCAATCACGCCAGAGCTAGAGTTTTTGACCGATGAATTTCTTCTCTTCAGGGTTTAGTTAGGGTACCAGTATGTGCAATTTGTATATCTCGGAATTTTGATATCGGTGACCTAAGGTCAGGTCAATTTCGCGACCTCCCCATTATAAGTCAACGGGGGAAAAATCAACTCCCTGTTTTTACCACTAAAACGGGTCGGAATGGCCCCATATACCATACATGACTTCATATACGATCAACCTTCACTACCTTGAGGTCTGTTTTGCTGTTGGGCAGCTGTGAGGTCATGTGACGTCATCAAAGGTCACCAAAGGTTTTTGGCCAATAACTCCGTACAGGAACAAGATACAGACGCGTGGATGGTCTCATTGTGTTCAGCTCGTCAAGACGCATCGAATGATATACATGATGACCTCGAGGTCACGTGACCTGAGGTCAACCTTTGACCTTGACCTTTCGAGGTCAACATATATATCATTCGATGCGGATTGACGAGAGGATCACGATGATGCCCTTAGTTTGTTCCTATCTTGACTAATTCGAAAGTTATTCGAGAAAAACTCTCTCCATATCTAGTGCCGCCATTTTGACTTTTTCGACCCCTGTGACGTCATCTTTGACCTGACCTGAAAATGACCTTTGTAAAAATTGTAGATCTTGGCCGTGCGTATCCGATGCCGTTTTCCGCTTGTCGCTATCTTGCTTCGTTCTCGAGATCTCAGGGGGGGGGCCGAATCGGCCCCCCCCCCCGCCAGTTTCTTGTCCCGGCGGAGCCCGCCAGGAATAGGGTTAAATGCATAAACACATCATCTGTGATAAAAACTAGCATAATATTCGTGATCAGCACTCCCAAGAACCCCTTAGCAGCCACACCTTCCGTCGTTCTAACAGGTCCCGATTTTCCCATTTTTGGGTCATTGGCCTGACTTGGAAGGTCAACTGTTGACCAAGGACCTTAAAATTGGGCATCATCGGCTTCCTCTCGTCAGGGGCAAATCCTTTTTTCCGTCAAACTTCAGCTCGATGAGGGGCCAAACGCGATCGTAACCCCCCCTCCCCCCAATTTGCGCCGTCGAAGGACGCAAAAGTGCCGGGTGAGGGTTAAAATTGGGCACTAGTCGCTGGTCTCGTAACAACGTGCAGTGCACACGCTTTTTTAGTAGTTCTAAAACCTATTTATGGGCGTAACGACGATTGGAAGGTTCATGTTAGAGAGAGAGAGAGAGAGAGAGAGAGAGAGAGAGAGAGAGAGAGAGAGAGAGAGAGGGAGAGAGAGAGAGGAGAGAGAGAGAGAGGGAGAGAGAGAGAGAGAGAGAGAGAGAGAAAGAGAGAGAGAGAGAGAGAGAGAGAGAGAGAGAGAGAGAGAGAGAGAAAGAAAGAGAGAGAGAGAGAGAGAGAGAGAGAGAGAGAGAGAGAGAGAGAGAGAGAGAGAGAGAGAGAGAGAGAGAGAGAGAGAGAGAGAGAGAGAGAGAGAGAGAGAGAGAGAGAGAGAGAGAGAGAGAGAGAGAGAGAGAGAGAGAGAGAGAGAGAGAGAGAGAGAGAGAGAGAGAGAGAGAGAGAGAGAGAGAGAGAGAGAGAGAGAGAGAGAGTTACAAACAACTGTTGCGGTAACATAGGTATCCTCAGATCTGACATCAGGTCAACGGTTTGACCTATAGGTTGAAACAGATAGTCAAAATGAGGGGCTGTTTTGTATCATTTGTATGCACCTAGTAAATACATATCCAGCAAACAGAGCAGGCTGCTTTAAATCCACTCAGCCTGGCCCACCAATCTTCAGTGCCCGGCGCTGGCGTGGCGGTGGTAGGTACGGCCACAGACCGGCCCTGCGGACGGCCCGGTGCCGGTGAAGGCTCGCTCGCCCCCCGGCCGGGACGAACAGGTCAGTCGTGCGTCGGCCGAGCAGACAGAAGGACGGACCCGACGCGCGGCCCCTGGGGAACATCGAGCCAGCCCGCGACTCCACGTCACCTCAGGTAAGTTCGGGATCCATCAAAAAGTCAGAGCCAGCCCACGACTTCGCGTCACTTCAGGTGAGGCTGGGGTCCATCAGACACACTGACCCAGCCCGCGACAGAAAGAACTGTTGGTTCAGTCAGTAAACGAGTGAATGAATTACCTCACGATCCCATGTCACTTCAGCTGAGTCTGAAACCCATAAGAGATACTGAACTAACTCACGATTCCACGTCATTCCAAGACAGCTGGGCTTCTTCAGAGTCTCTAGATTAACTCACGACTACCGTCACTACAGGTAAGATGGGATCATTCAGAGGCATATAAAGGGTCGAATTTGATTATGGCTGGATCCAACCGCAGATGCGTTACAATGGTCAGCCTATGTATGTTCAAGGATCGCCAACAGTATCATATCGCCGACAATTCAAATTGTGTTGTGACTTGTGAGCTCATTTTGGCATTTGATGCCTGATGTGTCAGGAGAACTACAAAACGATAGAACTCAACTGATGACGCTTTTATTTGGCCACTGCATAGTGCATGGACCTGTTGCTTCTCATGATAAAAAAACTAATCCGCAAACACACACCGTAATGCATTCAGTAGTTCGTTCCAGAGCCTCTCCTTTATATTTGGCTTGGACTGTCCCCAATTCCATAGCTTTCGGAGAAGAGACTATGATAAAGAAGCTATAAATCGAAGAATTGAAGCTTTGAAAAATTGGGGAAACCGATGAGCGAGACAAGTTTACCAAATACAAAACCCAAAGGGCTCATTCATGCAAAATGTAATGTTTACCTACATTCTGCACTCCTACAATATTTCAGATTTCTTGTGGGGTTGTTTTGTGTTCCGCTTCTTGTTTTTACCTTTATCTCAAGAAGGCACTGCAGTTACCATACATATGCATGTCTTGTCAAGTCAGTGGCCAGCACAGAGGCCAGTTTGCCAAAAGTCACCTACACTACACCTACACTCAAACATCTTTTTTAGGTAAACTATTGGATGCATAGGAAAATTTCGCCCGTGTAACCCCAAGCTATAACTCTGAGGTCATCTACTTTGGGTCATACGTGGTCATCAGCAACTTTCTACCATAGCATTTGATAATTGATGGCCATGTTATAAATATGCCCCTGCTGATAAAAACGTTACACGTAATAACATGTACTCAGTTGATCTTCCTGGTAGTAAGTTCATGTTTTCTTTATAATATCTTCGCATCATCCCAATACATCAAGCATAGCGTAAGGTAACGATGAGGTAAGCGTTTGATGTATGATGGATTTTTATTTTTTAAATCTATTGTATAACTATTTGTGGTGAATGCTTCTGTCTGTGACAGAGGTCCCAATATGGTGACCCTTTCTCCAGGCTACAGCCCAGACCATTGCCCGTAGCGCGGTGAAATTTGTACAACTTACATACCTATAGACCAAGGGTGCGCGGGATGCTTTTGAGGGGCCTGAGTTCGGGTCGCTAGTGAGCGCCTGGCGCATTAAAAAAGGCGAATTCGCGGCATAGAGTTTTCATGTTAAAAACGGGGTGCGAAATCGGACGAAAATGACTATAAATATGGGCGACACCGGACACGGTCCCGGTCCCGGTGCAATATCTCTAGCCACGCATCCGATCGGCACGGGGTAAACACTATCGGGTAGATAATTGAGGGGTCGAATGTTGCGCGATGACAAGGGTAGCACACGCCACGTGCACCAGAAATGGCACTTTTATTTGAAAAATTGTCATTTTTGTCGGTGGGGATATTTGGTCTACAATTACCAACGTCTGTATGATATTCGTATCGGCGGTGTCGGTAGACGTAGATTGTTTATTGAAAATTGTTCTGATGGTGTCATTTGGAAGACCAATAAATGGCTTTCTTAGTATTCCCTCTTCCTTTGTCGTTGCACCAAAGCAGATGTCGATCCATTGCTGACCATGTTCGCCCAACGGCCGCTGATAATGCAAAGCTCATTGGACATGCAACGACATTACCGATTACAGACAACAAAATCCTTCCTACGGCGACCGATAACGGATTCACCCGGATACTGAATGTTGCATACACTAACGAACATGTGGCTAGTCAAAGGTCGCGGGCCTTTGACATAGGGCCAGGGAGCTGCAGCTCAGGGCCACCAAGGAGCCGTGACTGCTCAGCTCAGAGTCTCGCCGAGCCACGGCTGCCACTGCTTAGTGACGTGGGAGGTGATGGTTGCCCCGCTCAGAGACTGTGAAGAAACTCTGGACTATCAAGCTCGTCAGCTTGATCCAGCCCAGAGCCCGCGGAGAGCTGCGGACTGCCAGCTCCGGGTCCGGACAGAGCTGCGGGCTGCCAGCTCCGGGTCCGGACAGAGCTGCGGGCTGCCAGCTCCAGCTCCGGGGAGGAGCTGTACCACCGCCGGGCTGCGGCTCGGCGCTGGCACAGCTCGCGTGCCGCCTGCTGAGGTCACTCGCAGCGGGACGAAGCCGGAACTCCATTAGAGAGGAGCACGATGTTCGGTAAGCGGTCCGCCGGGGCCGTGAGACGCCGGCCGGGCCGGTGGCGGACACCATCCCGAACGGCGCAGTTAGGGCTGATCAGACTGCCCACTGAGATTGATTCGACATCCGGGAGCTCACACCGCCAATTTAAGCTCGACACCCACTGGGAACGAATGAGGGAAGCGATGAAATCACCACAGGTGCTCAGGGTTGTTGTTACGTCACCAAAGTTCAGGCAAATGTAACGCAGGTGCGCTACATTTTTCATCTTTCATGCGGAATTGCAAGCTGTGTCACAAGCTGAAACACGGCCATCTGCGAGCGCCGCACAGACACGGTCAGCCGGCTAAATCGGCTGTGATACCCTCTCTCCGTCCCAGCTGGCGTCCACACAGACGGCGCAGTCGGCTCTGACAAACAGGGGTCCTCTATAGATGACCACCCCACTTCATGAGAACCCGGATCTGAAGCCAACAAATAGCATACCGAAACGCACTATCCTGCCGGTGTCGAGCCATTAATCAGTTTAGCCGTTGGAAAACAAGACTCTGTCCCACGCTCGGCACCCCGCCAGAGAACAAGGAGAGGGGAGTGCAGACCGGCCCTGATTTGAACCAAAACAAGAAAGGGGAGCGGGGACCGACCCGGTTTGTACGAAAACAGGATGAAATGGAACTCGGTCGCCAACGACAAAATATAGGACATCTGGCCGGAGCTGACTTCAAAACAAGGGGGAGCGGAGGGCCAGGCCCGCCACCTGGCACCTCAGGCGCCGTGAGCGCCGGCGGCGAATTCCACCCGATCGCCACGTGAAAGGGTGCGACTGCATGGCCGGGGGTGCCGAACTTCAGCAAATCACGAACGTTTGAAGGCGGAGCCAAACGCACTTTCTGAGAATGGAGGACGAAGATTGGACAAGGAGATGCTGCCCGGCCCTCTGAAGTATGACGTCATCAAAAGTATAAGTTGATGAAACGGAACTGGAACGCTCTCTGGTCCTCGCTCTCTCGGACGACGCATCCCGCGCCGGTGGCACTCTCGGCCCACGTCTCTCGTCTGACATCGCGGACAGCCCACGAGACACCAGCGGCTGGCATCACGGCGCCGGCGGCGGCTCTGGCCGCCGGGCCGGGCGCTGGACGGACACGACCATCATGTCAGCGACTCCATCTCAAGTAAGGTCACGCGGTGAACACGGGTGCGCACCTAGTCCCTAAAATCCTTGAAGTAAAATCCCCCCCTCGTTACTGCTATGTGAGCCACATTATATTCCCCTTTTTAGGTGTCGTCTGCAATGTTTTAGGCCATTCAGTTTAGGTAGTTAAATTTATTCTTGGGACTTTCAGTCTAGGTAGCTTAAGTTCACAATTCGATTTCGGTAAACTATGTAACTGTGCGCGTGGCGCGAGACGCGTGCCGACGTGGACCCTCGTCCGGCGCCCCGTGGTGATTAAGGCGGACGGAGGGGATTATACACCGTGGGGAGTCTGGAAAGGGACGGGCGACTGTGTACCGCACCGCGCGGCTTGTGGGGCTCAGTTGATGGGCGGCCTGGGCCCAGAATGTTTCTTTTAAATTTGACGTGTAAGGGAATTTAAGGTGTTGCGTCGGAGTATGTAAATAAATGGGACTTGTAAATATTGAAATACGAGTGTGAGTATAGTGCTGAAGGGCAGGGATCGGAGGATGGAGCATAAAAGGCCATATGCCAACCCACAGTCGGGAAAGAGGTCATTTCCAAGGTGTCTGGCCAGAGCAATTTACAACGATCAGTTTTCTTTATCTGTTTGATTTTACACAGTGCACACAGGGATTATACGGGGAGCACAGAACACACACAGGACCTCCCTAGCCTAGCCGATACTGGAGCTTCTCCGGTTGACTCCTAAGTGCCCTTGCCAGTGGATTTCCTGGCACTCCATCCTCCCCAAATTATCCCACGGTCCAAACAATAGCGATTACACACAACATACACAGGACCTCCCTAGCCTAACCGATACTGGAGCTTCTCCGGTTGACTCCTAAGTGCCCTTGCCAGTGGATTTCCTGGCACTCCATCCTCCCCAAATTATCCCACAGTCCAAACAATAGCGATTACACACAATACACACAGGACCTCCCTGACCTAACCGATACTGGAGCTTCTCCGGTTGACTCCTAAGTGCCCTTGCCAGTGGATTTCCTGGCACTCCATCCTCCCCAAATTATCCCACGGTCCAAACAATAGCGATTACACACAACACACACACGACCTCCCTAGCCTAACCGATACTGGAGCTTCTCCGGTTGACTCCTAAGTGCCCTTGCCAGTGGATTTCCTGGCACTCCATCCTCCCCAAATTATCCCACGGTCCAAACAATAGCGATTACACACAACATACACAGGACCTCCCTAGCCTAACCGATACTGGAGCTTCTCCGGTTGACTCCTAAGTGCCCTTGCCAGTGGATTTCCTGGCACTCCATCCTCCCCAAATTATCCCACGGTCCAACAATAGCGATTACACACAACACACACCGGACCTCCCTAGCCTAGCCGATACTGGAGCTTCTCCGGTTGACTCCTAAGTGCCCTTGCCAGTGGATTTCCTGGCACTCCATCCTCCCCAAATTATCCCACGGTCCAAATAATAGCGATTACACACAATACACACAGGACCTCCCTGACCTAACCGATACTGGAGCTTCTCCGGTTGACTCCTAAGTGCCCTTGCCAGTGGATTTCCTGGCACTCCATCCTCCCCGAATTATCCCACGGTCCAAACGATAGCGATTATACACAACACATACAGGACCTCCCTAGCCCAACCGATACTGGAGCTCCTCCGGTTGACTCCCAAATGCCCTCGCCAGCGGATTTCCTGGCACTCCACTAATCAATTTACCAACGGTCCGCACACAAGCAACACACTAGACCTTGTTGCACACGAAATATATGTAATTTTATTCTACATGGACACTGCAAGGGATGGAACCGGGGAGATAGATGATGCACGTCACGCCCCTGTGCGTGGAGAATCCACCGACGCGGCCATGGGTTAGGAGGGAGATGAGACGCGAGTAGAGACGCGGACTGTACAAATAGAAAAATCGGGTTTCCCGAATGGCGCTAAACTCGGACAGACCCCACTAGATATAAGGCCTCGATTGAGTAAGCCCTGGATGCGTGCAATAAGTCGCGAAATTAAACGTGAGGATGAAGGCGAGTCGGGCACAGACCGCCGAGGAGGGTTTCAAGAAATGTTACCCGGTCAGCCTCGTGTCCTGGCTCGGAGGGGACGACGGGCTGTAGTCTGTCTAACCTCTGGCTAGCGGACACGGGACCAGTGGCCCGATTGTTCCGGCCCAGGGTAGGCCTGGGTGATAATTAAGGTCACGTGGGCCGTCGCCTGGGATGTGTATCGGCGGGTGGGCCGCCGCGAGATGACGGTGTTCCGTCTCGGATTAACAGCCTCGGAGGCTGGGCAGATTTTAGGCTGCCGGGCTGGCCCGGAAGCCCTGAACTATGACTGGAGCGAGATGCGGTCATCAGTATCACGGATGGACCTTAGTTACCCAGCCCGGTTTCAAAAAGATAGGTAGGCCCGCTATCGGTCCCTCAAGTGGTCGGCGCGGGACGTCATTTGAAGAGCGACATAGATAGTTTCGGAGGTGGTTAGGACCCCGGGCGTCTTAGCGAGGGAATCGTATGCCGCCGGAAGAGTAATGCCCCGCGAAGGAACGTATAATGCCGCAAGACGGGGGTGAACATTAGATACCGAGCATTCGAGTCGGGTGATCGCAGTCAGACGGTGCTGGCCACCCGCAGTCAGTCGAGTAGCTCCGGCCATGCTCTGGTCCTTTCGAATAGGTCTGTGACGACAGCTTAACTACCAGCCACGGATAGATAGGGCTTTGGACGCCTATGTGCTGGTAGTCGACGATGTGTGTTGAGTGCAGGATATCCCCGAGTGGACCTGCGTGCGTGGAAGACGCGTGTCGTCTTTGTAGTTAGCCGACGAGAGCTAACCTTTTTTTAGGTCGCCGGGTTGGCCCGGAAACCCTGAACTATGGCTGGTGCGAGATGCGGTCATTAGTATCACGGACGGACTTTAGTTACCCAACCCGGCTTTCAAATTTTAGATACGTCCGCCGCGGAAAGCCCGGGCTACTGAGTGCCCTGCGAGCTCTAGCTCCGGAACCGTGGGCTGGAGTGTGTTAGAGATGCTGACTGACCACTGGCAGCAGAAGGTAGGTCCACGCGTGAGTGGCAGTAAGACAAGGGCTGCGTACGTTGTTGCAAAGGTTTACCGGCCCATGCTGTAAGTCCATTGTTCGCTCAACAACCTGCGTGCGTGTGTGTTTATTATTTGTGTGTAGGTAGTTCGGCATGGTCTTGGACCCGCTATAAGTCGCGTAATTCAAGGGCGGAGTGCCGAAATCTGTGGTGGTTCGTATATTCTATTCGTGTAGCGTGAGCATTATGAAGCGTTTGTCTGATGTACGGAGCATTGTGGTTATGAAGGGATAACGGTTAATGAAATTTAAGGCCAATGACTCAATAATGACTTGCGCACGCCTTAGCACCACCGGGGGAAGTTAGGCAAAGAGGGAGGGATCGGAGACGGCTAACTCTGATAATTATGAGGTATAACTGGACGTATGACAGAAGTGAGAAGGGATGCACGAGTGGAAGTATGATTGTTGTGTATATCCGGTGGGAGATAGCCCTCAGCTAGGAAAGGCGCTGTTGTTTGAGAGTGGGACTTTTTGTTAAATAGAGTTGATTTTCTATACCAATATGATCGAGGGTAATTGATTATCATTTATCATTATCTCCCATTCCCTAACCCTGGCCTATGTGTTTCCGATGATTGATCGCCCCGGAGAATGCAAAGACAGAGTCGGGACGAGTTCGCGAGGGGCTGAACCGAGAAGGGCTTTTACGAGTAGAAGCGCACCCACTAGGCCGATTTTAACACCCCCCACTCGAGCCAGCCCACCTGCTGAGAAGCGACCGCCCGGTTAGCCCCGAAACGCCGCGAAATCCCGCTACAGATTTGGCGCACCCAACGTGGGGTAGGATCAATCAAAGGAATCATGAAGTCGGTGGACGGACGTGCATTGCCGAACCCAAAGCTAAAATTTCAGAGGAAATGCGAGCGTGAGTGAGAAAACGTATTATGTCTGAGCTAGATGCAGTGGGAGCTGGTCACTCAGTGCAGCGTTACTCGGGTTAAATTGATTTGATTGAAATCAGAAAGCGTGGATTGCTGGAGGGTGTATATATCATGAAGTGATAAGGGTAAATCGAGGATCAATTTTAAGTGACGGGCGAGCGGGCTTGGTATATTTTTTTCGGCTACAGGTATCGCTAACTAAAATTATGTGGCTCACATCTAGCGAACCCTAACCTTGAGTGAAATCCCGTGATCCAAAGTTAGAGTAATCACACCGAGGATGCCATTTTTAACCCAATTTTTAAGAGATTGTACCCATCCTATACCAAAAAGGTGCAGTGACCTATGTGTGACCCGTGGACTGACCCGCCTCTGGAGAGAACTGACAGGAGACCGGCAACCGTCCACGAGCCGTTCTCCGTGACGGAAACCCCCGTTACAGAACAGGCAGTCATGTATGTTGCCGAACCCAATGAACGTACTAAAAATACGACTGAGCACGACGCTATGAAGAAATTGAATGTGCTGAAATGAAAATCAGGATTGAAGAAGGCAAAAGTCACCAATAGGACGCAGCATACTGAAATGAAGGTGACAGCGCAGATTGTAAATGATTGAGGCACGTTTTAGAAGCAGTATGGAAAGCTGAATTGCGATAAGAACAAGAAGGACAACACACAGCCGAGTGACGGCGAGAAAGAAGACATTGAAGTAGTATACCGATGGAAACGACGTTGATACTAAATGGCAATGGATACATGCAATCACAGAAAGGAAACGACAGCTGAGAAGAGTAAAATGCAAATGATTGAAGAACTGTAACATCACGAAGCCATTTGGAAGAGCAAACGTGCAGCACAGAGAAGAAGAGACGCCGACAAAAGAACAGAAAAAAGGTAGTCATCAACAGCGACTGCCTGACAGCCAGTGCCCAATGGAACTCAAAATGAAGGCAACGCCGGAAATAAATAACAACAGAAGACCGGAAGAAGGAGAAGGAGACACGAATAGAACCAAAACTACAATGTTGTCAGCAGTTACATCGCACGTCTGTGACGACAAAATCAGACGGCAACCGGAGTAATGGTGACGACAACTACAACCATGAAGCATCATTAGACACGACCATTCAGGGACACTTCAATGCTGCCTGTTTCGAGCGAAATAGACAACCGTAAGAGACCGGATCAGCCTGCGAGCCCATTTCGGGGCCGCCCGCTGCACTGGGAGGTGGTTATCTGGCATTGCATCAAATGCAGGCGGTCCCCACTGCCACTTCCCCACACTTCAAGACCGACCCACGAGACCTGCACCGGGCCAGTACATAGTCACGGCCAAACAACCAAGAGCAGACAGCAAGGACAGCAGGCCTGGACAACAGTCAACAACACCGACTACATCCGTTCCAGCATCGGCAGTCAAGGTGGGCTACCTCTCCCGTGACTACCAGACCAACTGGGATGCCGGCGGCGACCAGAGCTGTGGCCCATCTACAACAACAGCCGCAAATCATGGAGCAGGCTGCAGTGGAACCACACCTGCCGCCGGATGTGACAGCCAAACCCCATCATCGGCAGTCTACACCAGAGCGCAGCCTCCGCGGCCACCAGACCAGCAGAAACAGCTTGGAAGCCACGTTCAACCAGGCTCAGACACAGACGACGAGTTCTGGGCCGATCATAGCCAGCCCTGACAGCTCACCAGGGCAGCTGCGTACGACATCGATGGTCGGCGAGGACTACGACTACAACTACGAGACTGGGGAAATCCGGAACTGGGACACGACTACAGCAGCAGCCGGCCGGTTCGACACCAAATCGCGGACGACCGCCAGTCCGTCATCGCGGCCATCCCGGACCGGAGCTGTCGTGGCTCATGGAGCCACCATCAGGTGCCGGGATCACTTCTTTGGTATACTACAATCTGCACCGGTATGTTATCGCTAATTTGATCTGAATTATAGTAACCAAATGTACCAATGTTATTTTTGTATTGCCATGTGTTAATTAATTCAATGGTTTCATTCAATTTCAATTGTTTTGCGCGCAAATTATTTGATGTGTAGTTGGTGGTGTTTTACGGGATAGTACGTGAATGTTTTTAATTCTGGAAATGTAAGGATGGCCTGAAATACTGTGCAATGACACAAAAACCCGCACTCCTTATGTCCCAATCATCCAAGCTCGTATTATACCATCCTCCCCAACCGAACACTCCTGTTGAAATAGCTACCAATCCTTTAGAAGACGGCCACCTGCTCTGAAGTCACCAAGGAACACGAGGAAACGGCACCAAATAGCACGGCAGAAGCGAGCTCTCAAACGTTTAGTCGCGGGGCGCGACTATAAAAAGAGGTCTGAAAATGTAACGCAGGTGCGCTACATTTTTCATCTTTCATGCGGAATTGCAAGCTGTGTCACAAGCTGAAACACGGCCATCTGCGAGCGCCGCACAGACACGGTCAGCCGGCTAAATCGGCTGTGATACCCTCTCTCCGTCCCAGCTGGCGTCCACACAGACGGCGCAGTCGGCTCTGACAAACAGGGGTCCTCTATAGATGACCACCCCACTTCATGAGAACCCGGATCTGAAGCCAACAAATAGCATACCGAAACGCACTATCCTGCCGGTGTCGAGCCATTAATCAGTTTAGCCGTTGGAAAACAAGACTCTGTCCCACGCTCGGCACCCCGCCAGAGAACAAGGAGAGGGGAGTGCAGACCGGCCCTGATTTGAACCAAAACAAGAAAGGGGAGCGGGGACCGACCCGGTTTGTACGAAAACAGGATGAAATGGAACTCGGTCGCCAACGACAAAATATAGGACATCTGGCCGGAGCTGACTTCAAAACAAGGGGGAGCGGAGGGCCAGGCCCGCCACCTGGCACCTCAGGCGCCGTGAGCGCCGGCGGCGAATTCCACCCGATCGCCACGTGAAAGGGTGCGACTGCATGGCCGGGGGTGCCGAACTTCAGCAAATCACGAACGTTTGAAGGCGGAGCCAAACGCACTTTCTGAGAATGGAGGACGAAGATTGGACAAGGAGATGCTGCCCGGCCCTCTGAAGTATGACGTCATCAAAAGTATAAGTTGATGAAACGGAACTGGAACGCTCTCTGGTCCTCGCTCTCTCGGACGACGCATCCCGCGCCGGTGGCACTCTCGGCCCACGTCTCTCGTCTGACATCGCGGACAGCCCACGAGACACCAGCGGCTGGCATCACGGCGCCGGCGGCGGCTCTGGCCGCCGGGCCGGGCGCTGGACGGACACGACCATCATGTCAGCGACTCCATCTCAAGTAAGGTCACGCGGTGAACACGGGTGCGCACCTAGTCCCTAAAATCCTTGAAGTAAAATCCCCCCCTCGTTACTGCTATGTGAGCCACATTATATTCCCCTTTTTAGGTGTCGTCTGCAATGTTTTAGGCCATTCAGTTTAGGTAGTTAAATTTATTCTTGGGACTTTCAGTCTAGGTAGCTTAAGTTCACAATTCGATTTCGGTAAACTATGTAACTGTGCGCGTGGCGCGAGACGCGTGCCGACGTGGACCCTCGTCCGGCGCCCCGTGGTGATTAAGGCGGACGGAGGGGATTATACACCGTGGGGAGTCTGGAAAGGGACGGGCGACTGTGTACCGCACCGCGCGGCTTGTGGGGCTCAGTTGATGGGCGGCCTGGGCCCAGAATGTTTCTTTTAAATTTGACGTGTAAGGGAATTTAAGGTGTTGCGTCGGAGTATGTAAATAAATGGGACTTGTAAATATTGAAATACGAGTGTGAGTATAGTGCTGAAGGGCAGGGATCGGAGGATGGAGCATAAAAGGCCATATGCCAACCCACAGTCGGGAAAGAGGTCATTTCTAAGGTGTCTGGCCAGAGCAATTTACAACGATCAGTTTTCTTTATCTGTTTGATTTTACACAGTGCACACAGGGATTATACGGGGAGCACAGAACACACACAGGACCTCCCTAGCCTAGCCGATACTGGAGCTTCTCCGGTTGACTCCTAAGTGCCCTTGCCAGTGGATTTCCTGGCACTCCATCCTCCCCAAATTATCCCACGGTCCAAACAATAGCGATTACACACAACATACACAGGACCTCCCTAGCCTAACCGATACTGGAGCTTCTCCGGTTGACTCCTAAGTGCCCTTGCCAGTGGATTTCCTGGCACTCCATCCTCCCCAAATTATCCCACAGTCCAAACAATAGCGATTACACACAATACACACAGGACCTCCCTGACCTAACCGATACTGGAGCTTCTCCGGTTGACTCCTAAGTGCCCTTGCCAGTGGATTTCCTGGCACTCCATCCTCCCCAAATTATCCCACGGTCCAAACAATAGCGATTACACACAACACACACACGACCTCCCTAGCCTAACCGATACTGGAGCTTCTCCGGTTGACTCCTAAGTGCCCTTGCCAGTGGATTTCCTGGCACTCCATCCTCCCCAAATTATCCCACGGTCCAAACAATAGCGATTACACACAACATACACAGGACCTCCCTAGCCTAACCGATACTGGAGCTTCTCCGGTTGACTCCTAAGTGCCCTTGCCAGTGGATTTCCTGGCACTCCATCCTCCCCAAATTATCCCACGGTCCAACAATAGCGATTACACACAACACACACCGGACCTCCCTAGCCTAGCCGATACTGGAGCTTCTCCGGTTGACTCCTAAGTGCCCTTGCCAGTGGATTTCCTGGCACTCCATCCTCCCCAAATTATCCCACGGTCCAAATAATAGCGATTACACACAATACACACAGGACCTCCCTGACCTAACCGATACTGGAGCTTCTCCGGTTGACTCCTAAGTGCCCTTGCCAGTGGATTTCCTGGCACTCCATCCTCCCCGAATTATCCCACGGTCCAAACGATAGCGATTATACACAACACATACAGGACCTCCCTAGCCCAACCGATACTGGAGCTCCTCCGGTTGACTCCCAAATGCCCTCGCCAGCGGATTTCCTGGCACTCCACTAATCAATTTACCAACGGTCCGCACACAAGCAACACACTAGACCTTGTTGCACACGAAATATATGTAATTTTATTCTACATGGACACTGCAAGGGATGGAACCGGGGAGATAGATGATGCACGTCACGCCCCTGTGCGTGGAGAATCCACCGACGCGGCCATGGGTTAGGAGGGAGATGAGACGCGAGTAGAGACGCGGACTGTACAAATAGAAAAATCGGGTTTCCCGAATGGCGCTAAACTCGGACAGACCCCACTAGATATAAGGCCTCGATTGAGTAAGCCCTGGATGCGTGCAATAAGTCGCGAAATTAAACGTGAGGATGAAGGCGAGTCGGGCACAGACCGCCGAGGAGGGTTTCAAGAAATGTTACCCGGTCAGCCTCGTGTCCTGGCTCGGAGGGGACGACGGGCTGTAGTCTGTCTAACCTCTGGCTAGCGGACACGGGACCAGTGGCCCGATTGTTCCGGCCCAGGGTAGGCCTGGGTGATAATTAAGGTCACGTGGGCCGTCGCCTGGGATGTGTATCGGCGGGTGGGCCGCCGCGAGATGACGGTGTTCCGTCTCGGATTAACAGCCTCGGAGGCTGGGCAGATTTTAGGCTGCCGGGCTGGCCCGGAAGCCCTGAACTATGACTGGAGCGAGATGCGGTCATCAGTATCACGGATGGACCTTAGTTACCCAGCCCGGTTTCAAAAAGATAGGTAGGCCCGCTATCGGTCCCTCAAGTGGTCGGCGCGGGACGTCATTTGAAGAGCGACATAGATAGTTTCGGAGGTGGTTAGGACCCCGGGCGTCTTAGCGAGGGAATCGTATGCCGCCGGAAGAGTAATGCCCCGCGAAGGAACGTATAATGCCGCAAGACGGGGGTGAACATTAGATACCGAGCATTCGAGTCGGGTGATCGCAGTCAGACGGTGCTGGCCACCCGCAGTCAGTCGAGTAGCTCCGGCCATGCTCTGGTCCTTTCGAATAGGTCTGTGACGACAGCTTAACTACCAGCCACGGATAGATAGGGCTTTGGACGCCTATGTGCTGGTAGTCGACGATGTGTGTTGAGTGCAGGATATCCCCGAGTGGACCTGCGTGCGTGGAAGACGCGTGTCGTCTTTGTAGTTAGCCGACGAGAGCTAACCTTTTTTTAGGTCGCCGGGTTGGCCCGGAAACCCTGAACTATGGCTGGTGCGAGATGCGGTCATTAGTATCACGGACGGACTTTAGTTACCCAACCCGGCTTTCAAATTTTAGATACGTCCGCCGCGGAAAGCCCGGGCTACTGAGTGCCCTGCGAGCTCTAGCTCCGGAACCGTGGGCTGGAGTGTGTTAGAGATGCTGACTGACCACTGGCAGCAGAAGGTAGGTCCACGCGTGAGTGGCAGTAAGACAAGGGCTGCGTACGTTGTTGCAAAGGTTTACCGGCCCATGCTGTAAGTCCATTGTTCGCTCAACAACCTGCGTGCGTGTGTGTTTATTATTTGTGTGTAGGTAGTTCGGCATGGTCTTGGACCCGCTATAAGTCGCGTAATTCAAGGGCGGAGTGCCGAAATCTGTGGTGGTTCGTATATTCTATTCGTGTAGCGTGAGCATTATGAAGCGTTTGTCTGATGTACGGAGCATTGTGGTTATGAAGGGATAACGGTTAATGAAATTTAAGGCCAATGACTCAATAATGACTTGCGCACGCCTTAGCACCACCGGGGGAAGTTAGGCAAAGAGGGAGGGATCGGAGACGGCTAACTCTGATAATTATGAGGTATAACTGGACGTATGACAGAAGTGAGAAGGGATGCACGAGTGGAAGTATGATTGTTGTGTATATCCGGTGGGAGATAGCCCTCAGCTAGGAAAGGCGCTGTTGTTTGAGAGTGGGACTTTTTGTTAAATAGAGTTGATTTTCTATACCAATATGATCGAGGGTAATTGATTATCATTTATCATTATCTCCCATTCCCTAACCCTGGCCTATGTGTTTCCGATGATTGATCGCCCCGGAGAATGCAAAGACAGAGTCGGGACGAGTTCGCGAGGGGCTGAACCGAGAAGGGCTTTTACGAGTAGAAGCGCACCCATTAGGCCGATTTTAACACCCCCACTCGAGCCAGCCCACCTGCTGAGAAGCGACCGCCCGGTTAGCCCCGCAACGCCGCGAAATCCCGCTACACAAACAATGCAATTAGAATAATTTTTGATACCATATCAACACCTCGCCCTGGGGGTTTTGATGCCCGCTTGAAACCATGCCAGAAACACTAAGAATGTAGGATAAGTGACTTTGACCAAGAAATGAAACGTTGAAGACATAATGGGACATAAGCCGGGCATTTAACCTGGATTGCATCATGCCATTTACTTCGAAGCTTTGTTTTAATCCCTTGGAATGATAAGGTGATCAGAACAGATCAACGTTTGGATTAATTGTGGATGATCGCTTACTCAGTGACCGATAAATCTGCTCTTCACAATGGCTTCCGGGTTAATTTGAACGTTTTATTGGTGTGTAGACATATCATATATTTTGTAAATAGCTGGCATGCGTTCTATTTGGGTTTTGGTATTTGTATAACTTGGATTTCCTTATAACAGAAGACAACCATGACGTTCATCGAACAACAATGTTCTGCAAGCTTCGTCAATGCAATAAGATAGACCATATAAATCAAAACAGCAAGTAAACCACAGCTTAAAGTCGACGGCTGATGACATCAGATTGTTCTCAGCGATGCATCAATGGCACACGAATAACGGGCCAACCGACACAATCGTTGTTGATATGGGTCATGCGCATTTATCTCGCATCAGAGTAGGAGACGACCTTGTGGCTTTCTTGGGAATTGATGTCAAATAGCATTCATTTTTGCAATATTGCACCTCTTAATTAAGTTTTATTAATCTGCTTCTTTATCTGCATACGACTGTGTCGCATACCTAACTTGTGGATTATTAGAGACATCCACCTTACGCTTGATGCGAATTTCGTTTTTTGCTCGATCGGAATTAGGTACGTTGGCAAAACGTTTAGAACGACGAACTGGTGAAACCACGATGTACATACGCTAACTTACGGCACGAAAAACCAAAACAATGCATGAGAAGTATCATATGCCTAATACGGTTGCTCTATGCAAACCGGATGCTTTGCCAAACAGACTCATGTTGTGGCGCTATATCAGCGCTCTTTGATTCCTGATGATCGACTATCACTACGTTTCCATGACGCGTCTAAATCAAATAGACGAAATTTCACGTGCGTTTTTTCTGGGATACTATTCAGTATTCACCTTATGCAAAAAATAAGGGTAGGTATATATGGCTTTAGCTAGCACATCATCATAAATGTCCAATTTTAGCCCGTGCCCTGATGGAGTCTGCCGAGCAACGCGCCTTGATGGGGGGGGGGGGCATTATGGCCTCCCCTAAGATCTCGAGAACCACACAACATAGCGACAAGCAGAAAAGGGCGTTGGATAGCCCTAACAGAGAACTACCTTGTGGCCCAATTTCATTGACCTCGGTCAAACCGATGACGTCACAGGTCAGGTCAAAGGTCGAATTTTCACCGTTTACAGGTATTTCAAGAAATACGTTGCATCCTTCTAATAAATGCGTTGTAACTTGTAAAATCGAGTAAAATGCATGTTATTGAAAATCATCGATGGGAAATTATCCCTAAAACACATATTTTGCTATTTGAGGTCACTGATACCAGGTCAGGTCACAGAGGTCAGGCCACGTTGAGGGTCAAAACATGAAAATATCATGTGATGCATGTTTTATGGTCCATTTTACACGACAAATGCGATTATGTGGGTCAGGCAGCCTTAGGAGCCAGTTTAGGCTATGTTCTGGTGAAGATCAGGTCAAGGTCAGGTCAAAAAGGTCAAATTTCACACTTGATATTTTTGCATATAATGGGTATCGCTTCGATGCAGCTCGTCACGGGGAGTCTAATGGTGGTCTTTGTTTTGCGCTTCGTGGTCTAGAATTGCAAAAAAAATGAGTTAGAAAATTGACGTCATCAGTTTTGAACGTTTTTTCCTTATAACTTGGCCAAAAAAGGAGGCATCGATCTAAAATTTGTATGTAGATGGACAAGGGTACGGACTACCATATACATGCCGTATTTTTCGAAATTCAAAAAACTTTTGGTTGTTATTAAACATCTTTTTTTTTGGGGGGATCCAAATCACAACATTTTGAAAATCCGAGATAGCAGTTTTGTAGTACCGTCTTTTTCTGCACGACCATATAGGTATAGAACTTTGAAATTGCCCGTTAACTGTAGCATTTGTCAGCGTTTCAAGATTTCATGTTCTTTTGCTCATTTTTGCTCGAACATGACCTCAGTTTGACCTCAATAACTCCTGACCTAAGATGACCTATGACTTGAAATTTTTTATGAAGGTGTCAAATTGTTGTCTCAAAAGGTAATAAAAATTTGGCGGCGCTGCGCGCCGCTGTTTTTTTCACTATTTAAGAAAAACCACAAGGGGGGGGGGGCAAAATGGCACTCCCATCACGGCGAGGGTTAACCCTCGCCCTGGCAGGGCATTTTTCATAACACGGCCTGGCAGGGGGGGGGGTCGATGCGACCCCCCCTCGCGATTGGCTCCTATGGCACCTAGAAACACCAAATTTGGTAGGTAGGTGGGCCCCCTGGAGTTCTCGCCCCTGTGCAACTTTGGTTGCTCTAGGTCAATATTTAGGGGGGTTTTGGGGGGTATAAATGTAAAAATTTCGCTAAAAAAGGGTCAAAAGTTTTTCGCTTATAACTTTTGATCTAATTAAGATAGAGCAAAAAGAAAAGCACCAGTGAACTCAGCACGTCAAGGCGCGTCGAATGATATACTTTTTAGCTTGTTTAAGTGTACTTAAAGTTTTTCTTAAATTTTAAGTGAACTTAAATTATTAAATTAAGTTCAAGGTAATCAAATTGCATCATATCGCATATCATTCGATTCGGCTGATCACCAGGAACACAATGATACCATTTTTTAAGCTCTAGCGTCATTATGTGCTAAGTTATTGGCAAAAACGTCATTGACCTCAGTTGACCTCATTTGACCTGACCCATGGATAAGTACACCAAACAAAGAAGCACCAAGTGACCTGCTGTTAAGTACTGTGGTTTCATAGCACAAAAGTGATAGAACGAAGCGGATATCTCCAGTATTTTCCGAATTAAGTATTTTCCCATAGGCTTAACATTACAACGTATTGACCTCTAACTGACCTCAGGTCAGTGACCTCAAAAAACCCGAACTATATGTTATACAACTCGATAAACTTAGCACATCCTGAAAGTTTGAAGGAAATCAGTCCAAAACTGTGAGTTGGACAGGTGCAAAAAGAAAATTGAAATTTGACCATGACCTTGTACCGGTTTTTCTGAACTGGTGACCTGACCCAAGGTCACCCGGACCTGAAATTTTCAGGTCATGTGTAAAAAGGTTGCCCCATAAGCTGTGCCAAATTTGGCGGCGCTGCGCGCCGCCGTTTTTACGCTATCTTCGAAAAACCTTAGGGGGGGTCGCATCGACCCCCCCTGCCAGGGCAAGGGTTAAATGACTTCTGAATGATAGGTAGGTGATGGAAAAAATCATTTTGCAAAATCGGCTTAGCTTGTGCCATGGAAACACAGTAAGTATCGTGAGGCATGCCTACTATTCGCCTTGTCGGTCACGATTGAATGAAGGGGTCGACAGAAGAAAAACACTCCTAGGAAAAAAATCATTACGAATCGCATTTTCTCTACCTAAGGAACGTTAAAACTCATATCTATCTGAAATTATGACACAAGAAGGCAAGCTATTCTTCATGATGTGTGCTGATCCCACCTTCATGATGACACTCATTCAATAATGGCATTCATCGTATACCAAATTCCTAGCAGGCACTTTGGCTATGACACTCCGTGGATGCTACAGTGAGTACAATCGTTTTCGGCATATGGAGAGCGTAATCTGCTATTTTGTCTATTACTGAGATTAATCCAATCATAATTTCAAGCATAGCACGAGATGGTTTGAATTGAACAGTTCGTCTAAAAGCCTAGGCAATTACGTGAAGTGTGTGAAATCCACGGCTGTCACGTCACAATTGCCGCGGAATCACAACGGCACTTTATTATAAGATAGATCTGAGTGTTTCGGATGTCCTAACTATCTACAGTAATTGCCCAAATGCATTCTGAACATTTTATCAATCGTATGTTGATTATCAATGCAATCGTAAAGGAATTACGGCATTGTTTGTCTTAGGCTGTATGCCATTGGCTTATATCATTATGTACCAACTAAGTTTCTATATTAAAGGACTGAAATGCGCGTCCTGTTAATGTCAAACTTTCTATTTTATCTCTTAACCCGCGCCCCGCTGGGCTATTCAGCCATACGCGCCCTGCTGGGGGGGGGGGGGGGCAGATTCTGCCCCCCCTGTCTAACTTCCGAACCGATGGTCGTAGAAAGACGGGGAAAACGGCAATCGAAAGCTCTCAACAAGGCGGATCTTAAGAGCCAAAATTTTTTGGCTAAAGTATGTCAGAGGTCAGGTCAAGGTCAGGTCAAGTGTACAAAATGCAAGTTTCTACAGTATCGGCCTTGCACCGTAGTTGCCGAAGAGTGGACTGAGACTGATTGTCCAAAACGTGTTCTTAGACTACCAAGACAATATTTGTTGCATACAATGTCATTCAAAGGTCAAGGTCAAGGTCAGGTCAGGTCAGGCCAGGTCACCAAAAACGAAATATAGAAAAGGGCATGTGCGACACATGTTTTATGGGTCATTTTACTCATAGAATTCAATAGGCACACTCAATAAGTGATATGGACCACCTCTGGATGAATTTCAGGTCGAGGTCAGGTCAAGGTCAGGTCAAGTGAGGTCAAATTTTGAAGTTGGTTGTTAAGGCCTAAAAAGGTATTTATCTGATGCAGTTTTTCACGGCGAATCGAATGGTGCTATTTTTGTTTCCGTACGAGGTCTAGAACTTCCAAAAAAATCATTTAAAAAAATTGTGTGTCATGACGTCATAAATTTTTTGAATCACTCCCACATTTTTGAACCGATTCTTCTAAAAATTGGTATGTAGGTGCACATAGACCACTTCTCTTACATATATATATATATATATATTATATCCGGTTATATATATATATATATATATATATATATATATATATATATATATATATATATATATATATATATATATATATATATATATATATATATATATATATATATATATATATATATATATATATATATATATATATATATATATATATCCGGTTTTTTCGTTACACTCAAAATTTTGGATTTTACAATTATTTTCCCAAAAAAGTCAGTTTAAAAAAAAAAATTGGGCCAAAATCCAACATTTTCAAAAAACCGAGATAGCCATTTGATAGACAAAGTAGAATCACGTATAACCTTTTTTATTACGTCTTGATTTCTTTAAAAATGAAGATGTTAGCGGCGTTTGAAATTTTGCCGTTTTAAAATGGCGAACATGACGTCACTAAAACGTCAATTTCTCAAAAATTTTCCGACGGATTTCGCTTAAATTTTCAGGGAACGTGTCAAATTGATGTATGATAAGGTACTGAAAGTTTGACGTCGCTGGCGTAACGCGTTTAGAAGTTATTGGCGAAAAACGGGAGGGGGCAGATTCTGCCCCCCCCCCCCCCAGCGGGGCGCGGGTTAATCGATGCGCATGCATTTCTACTTCTTTTTAACATGTTTCCTCTTCCATGAACAAATTGCATTGATCTTGACTAACTTCAACAAAAATAATTATTGCTAATTCCTTGTTTATGTACTTCCTTGTCTACGTGTTGTCATCAATCACTGGCTGTCCCTTACACCACACTGAACAAACCAGTTTGTAGCACTTGTGTGTCCACTTGTACTGGTTTTTCGGGCAGTGCATTGTCTCACGGATGGATACCGATCCGAGCATCCGATCGTTATCGTAACATCTGCGTAGCCATCTAAGACGTAACATCTGCGGTTTGACATTGTCGTGTCATATGTACCACACAGGATTTATTTGACCGGCTTCTATCCCAGTGTGTGATCTGCATGCGTATATCGTTGCATTGTTCTGAATGCGGTTCCAGTAGCGAGATTTACTGGTTGTTTGACACTGTCTTACGCAGCCTCACAATAATTGTCTTTGTACGCACGAAAATAGTGCCTATTGTTTACGCCAGAAATAGCTTATGTATTGCAATTTATTCATATCATATGCCTGAATTTCGAGACAGTGCTCGTGGTAGCGTCGAATGAAACAATTTTGCAGTTGCAAAGAGCCGCTGGCCAGTTTTGCGATATTTCTAAGCCATCTAGGAAAATGTCTAAATGCTATGTAAACCAGGTAAATGCTGACACGACGACAGTCAATTGCGGTCTCCTGTACTTATTTTTCACTGAAGCCCCTGCCGGCTGCCCCTCCATTGTTTTCTTTGCTTCCTTCTGTTCTGGCCGGTAGATTTATCTGACCGTCCCCTGTTCTGTCTTATGGTTTTTCTTTGACCATTCACGTCCCAGTCTGATGATTTGCCTTTGATTCTTCCCAGTCCCTGTCGGATGGTTTCATCTGACCTTCCCTGTCTTGTCTGCGTGTTTCCTCTGACCATCACTAGTCCATGTCTGAGTCTATCGGTCTGTCTCTGACGGTCTCCCTCCCTACCGCAGCTCTCCAGCCATGTCTATCGCCGCCGTCCGCCTGTCGGTGCTGCTGGCTCTGGTCGGCTGCTGGGCCGGCTCGTCCCAGGCACAGGACACTCTCTGCCGCGTCACTCCCGACGATCCAGACGGCGACTGTATCATCGGCGAGGCCCGTAAGTCGCCCCGCCCCCGCCCCCACCCGGCACGGCCCCACAACTCGGCTTAGTGGTCCGGGCCCGGCTGCTGCTGCAGGGAGAGCTGCGTTACACAAGCTGTCTAGACGGGTCCCAAAAGAGAGGGAGAAGCATACAGGATTGAACAGAGAATAGAATGATAGGTGGAGCACATAATAGAAGAGGGAATGACGTCCTCCGCGGAATTGTGAGCTATGACTAGAGAACGCCTGCGAGTTGTACGATATCCGTCAACTCAAAAACTGGCAAATACCCAAAGGCGTGAAAGTGTTCGGTCAGCTATGGCGTAACGATGTGACCCGCAATTTAGCAATGCAATTTTGTAAACGTGTTTTTCAGGCGACAATAACTGTAGGAGAAGATTCCAGCAACTGACAATACAGCTCTGTAATTGATGGTAATGACTTTGGTTGGCTTCAGCAGCAGTAAAAACCTTAGCACAAGGCATATCATTGCATTCTTCATGATGGTAATGATATCCATGCTCGTTACTTGAGCTAATGCACAAGTGCATAACAAATAGAGCACAGCGGCTGTTATACTGCTATCGTCATGTAATGTTCTTAACAAACTGTGAAGCCACAGTGACCTCACTGAACTTTGACTCGTCTCGCCAGGGGTGGACTATCCGACTCTGCTGGCGCGGCCGCCAACATCCTTCAACTGCGACGAGTACGAGTACCCGGGCCTCTACGCTGACGTCGAGGCGGACTGCCAGGTGAGTGGTGACGTGACGTCAGCTGACGTGACGTCACACAGGGTCCCAGTGACGTCAGCTGACCGGTAAGGTCGCCAGCAGCCGCACGTGCGCAAATCTATTGGCCGTATCGGGCAAAGTGGTCTGACGGCTTCCATACGGGATAATCCTCGGGACATCGAGACTTTTGAGTGGTAGCACGTCAGCGCCGATTGCCTCAGCAATGGCAACACTTTTCGCGTAAAATTGCAGCGTGTGTTTGATGCGTTATCGCACTCACCTCGTAATATTTCGTCGAAAGTATTCACCAAAATCACTTTTACTTATCTCTTGCTTCATTGGTTTATATAATGCCTGCTTATCTTATAGGGAGAATTGATGTAGCGGTCGTGACAGTCCCATTGGGTCACGGAGTGGCCCATAGTGTGTTATTAGGCTCGTGCACGTGCAGTGGCCGGTCGGCGGCTCGCGCCCGGCACAGTGGCCACCCCAGGGGTGAAGGATGCAGGGGAGGGGGACTGTGTCACAGGCTGCAAACTGTCGCCGTAAATCTCCCACTTGAGTTACACCTTGACCAAATCGGCCACGGCCTTGGCAACAAACATCGCATGTGCAATATCTGCTCATAAAGTATTTCCATGGATTATTGTGCGAGTAAATTAACAACAAAGTTGTTTGTTTATAACAAATATTATATAGCAAAAATAACAAATGGGCAGTAGGATTATGCCTATCTTATATACGCGTAAGCTGTGATTAAATTAAATACTCCACGAGTGCCACATGCCACAACTGCTTACACCAATCTGCTATATCCCATGGATGCTGCATCGATATGCCAAGAAGGCGGCGTTCCTATGTGCATTTCGGGAGGATCAAATGCCACCAAGGCCGCCCCTGGCCGCGCCGCGGCCCCAGCGCTGAGCTGGCACCGTGTAATGCTATGTTGGCCAGACAGCGCTACCTATTAACCCTCATCCCCGACGATTAGTGTTCGTTCTCAAGGATTAGCGTCCGATGAGGTACCAATCGACGGGATGGCACAACAGCTACATGCATGCTCTGGCTGCAGAGTAAATTGTAGGGGTTAGGGGGCGTGAGTGACCCCCAGCTGATGAGCGGACACGCTTCCCTTTCACAGCGAGATGAGGCTGAATACTCTGTAAATCCAGTGAATGGCACAAGGTTGGTGTGCCGTGAATGCACCACAGTGTATTTGCTGTTGTGATTTATTTCATTGGGTTACCTTCGCCGGTACCGAACAGTTCTGGAAAACGGCGCTGCTGAAGTCGTGATTTTTCGGTGATACTTTTGCAAACAGAAATGATATATTGCAAGGATGTCATGCTGCTGTGGTTAATTTGTTTTGCTGCGCTTTTAGGTGTGTACTTTGGAAACAATGTCCAGTAGATGTCACTTTACTATTTGTCTGTCCCCCGAGGGGAGTTAACCCGGCACCGCCTGGGCTATTTCCGTACCCACGACAGCCTGGGGGGGGGAGGTCGGATCCGACCCCCCCCCCCTGTTATCTCGAGAACCAATGGTCGTATCGAGCCCCGCGAGGCGGCGTTCGAAAGGTCTCTACGAGACCTTCCCAAAGCACTCTTAAGATTTTAAGATTGAGGTCAACTTTCGGGTCAAGGTCAGGTCAAAGGTCAAATTCTGGGGTTTTGCATGATTAGGCTTACGGACAGCGGAATCGATAGCTGCTGCTCGAAGCTCACCAAAAATGACCTCAAAGGCCTAGTGGAGGTACCATGTGCGTATAGGGGTCATACTAAGTACGGGTCAAGGTCAGGTCAGGCCACGAAAGGTCACGGTTTTCACTTTCTGCTACACGGGCGTGCGACACATGTTTTATGGCTTATTTTTCACGCCGAATCCGATGGTAATGCTTATATGTGACCCCATGTCACTGTGCTGGTGATAAATGTGCATTGAAAACATTAAAAAATCGTTTATACCATACATAACTAAACAAGGCCTGAGAAAAAAGTCAATTTTTCAACTTTTAATTTTTGACATAAAAATGCACTTTTCTAGACGAGCTTTGTCCCAGGAATCTAGTGGTGCCATTTGTTTTCACATGCGATGTTCAGGAGTGCCTCTAATTCACGGAAATGCTTATGACGTCACCATGCCCTGTGCATGTTGGAGCTATTTGTTACAATTTGGGGGTCAAAAATCAAGATAGAAAGTTGAAATTTGGGACATCTAATGTTCTAATAGAGCTCTATAACATATATTCCGTTTTTTTTGGAAATTCTCAAAATTTTGGATTTGATTAGCTGTTTTCCAAAAAACATAGTTTTTTGAATTTTAGGGGTAAAAAACGCATTTTATGGAAATCCGAAATAGCCATTTTAAAGAACTCGTTGAGTTGCGTCTATTCATGTCCTTAATTTGCAATTTGCTTTATACCTCGATTTTTGGCGATTTTTTAAACATTTACCACTTTTTGACTGAAAACGCCATGTAGTTACATCACTAAAATCGATATAACTCAAAAAAAATTTGGAAAATTTGTCTTAAAAATTACACAGAAGACGTCAAATTGATGGGGGGGGGGGGGGGGGGGGGAGGTGTGCCTAGTTTCAAGTTGATAGCGTAAGCGGTTCATGAGTTATTCAAGAAAAACGGAGGGGGGTCGGATCCGACCCCTCCCCCCCCAGGCGGTCTCGGGTTAACTAGATCATCTTAGCCTCTTTACGGTACAAGTTGTGAGCACGTACCTATTATTCGACCACTGTCTGCCTAGCCTAACAGAGCATGTTTTATGTAGATTATGCAATTGAACAGCACATTTACCACAGTGATAAATGGTCAATAGTCATCCCTGTAACACCGACAGCACAACTCCTCTCTATTCATTTATTTTGCTCTTCAACGATGCAAAGAGGTGAACATATGTTTGCCACACGATGCAAAAAGGCAAATGAAGCCTTCTATGAGCGCGACAAAACCGCGACTAGGGCTTGTGCCTAGGGCTCTCGACTTCAGCTCAGATCAGCATTGCAATGATCACGGCAGCCTTCCCTTTCCAGTTCCGCTTCTTACATTGAAAAATAAACCACAAAACCTAGTTATGGAAGCCCGAAAAAGTGATTCCAAGCACAAGCTGCCTTTTACGATCGTCAAGAACTCCGGATTATGTTGCAGCTACCTTGCTCAACTAGAAATCTAGGGGTCGGTATTATCAAAAAGGAAATGTACTCGATAAACACAGCAGCAGCTGAAATTGTTTCTGTTCCTACATCTTCTCCATTACATTATCTAGCGAAACATTCAATATTACTGCAGTTTTTACAATATAATCCATGAGTAAGCCTTACAACACTCCGCCAAGAAGCTTCCACGTGCGGTTTAACTGCTTCGCTTTTAGCTTCGTGGCGCCTAAAAAACTTGCCATCCACGACCAATGACTGGCTGCGCTCAACACCTTCCCACTTTTGTACGGATTAGAGCCTTGCGTAACGCGCTCTGCAGTTTTTGCACGGTTGCTCTCCCCGGCACGCATGACAGCTTTTATGAGGTATGAACCCGACAATTCGTCATCAACGAACGTTAACCGACCGGTCGCACAGAGGTGAAGACCATGCAAGAGGCCCCGGGGCAATCCGGCACTCTGACAATCGTCACGGCGTGTGGAACGGACCACCGGCAGTGATGGGTTTACGCCACCGCGAAACAGCGACCGGACCGCGCTGGTCACGCTGCATTGGTCAGAGCTGAGCCGACCACTGGTCTGTGGTCAGAAGACGGCCGAGTGGGCGGCACTCCCCGCGGCCCGGCCCCCACCCTCCGGCAGACCCTCTCCCTCTCCGCCGGCCGCAGCAGCAGTGTCGCCACAGAGGGGCAGCTCCTGAGGAGTCGCCACAGGGCGGCAGCTCCTGAGGACCGGTTCTCGGCCCGCAGCTAACAGTCGGGCAAGGCTGCCCAGGAGCCGCAGCTCACCAAGTATGGCCGCCGACGGGCTGCAGCTCACCGCCTGAATATGGCTGCAGCTCAGTGTACAGACATGACTGTGGCTGCAGCTCAGCGTCTGTCATGGCTCCACGCCAAACTTGCCAGCTCTCCTCCCCAGTGGAGTGTGACCATGATGCAACTTATCGGTGCAAGACGACAGTCTGATGTCGCATCCACTGCTGCGTTTGATATAGGTACTGTCGGAGACAACATTTGGCCATGACGTCATTGTTACCCGATTTGTACATCTTCCTAGGAAATAGGAACGCAGTAGATTTTCCAGTTTTCCAGGGACAGCATTTTTTTGACTTTTCCCTTGCATTCAATTCAACTTACAGCTTATGACGTGCCGAAATGTTGGGGAGAGAGAGAGAGAGAGAGAGAGAGAGAGAGAGAGAGAGAGAGAGAGAGAGAGAGAGAGAGAGCAAGAGAGAGAGAGAGAGAGAGAGAGAGAGAGAGAGAGAGAGAGAGAAGAGAGAGAGAGAGAGAGAGAGAGAGAGAGAGAGAGAGAGAGAGAGAGAGAGAGAGAGAGAGAGAGAGAGAGAGAGAGAGAGAGAGAGAGAGAGAGAGAGAGAGAGAGAGAGAGAGAGAGAGAGAGAGAGAGATTTTCACTCAAAGGTTAGTTGGATGATCCGTGCGATGACGAGCAGGAAAAAAAACATAATAACTTTCTGCGTGATCTTTATGTTGCTTTTCAGAAGGTCTTGTAATTGAGGTTTCGGATATGTAAGTAAACGTGAATCAGCATGTAGCTGAATGTGCTCTGAGATCCAGAATGTAAATGCATAGTATTTACTAGCGCAAGTGTGATCCAAATTATAAATTGATTATACCTAGTTTCATGCAGAATGACGAAAATAATACACGCAAATGCTCACCATTACCTACCGAATAGCTTTGTTTTAAACCCAATAACCATTAGATATTTATTTACACTGGATAACCCTCCTGTAGCAGATGTTTTCGAAAGGTGGTGATTATGTTATTCGTCTGGAGGTTATTATTGACATCGGCTTACGTTTTGTCATCCGCTTGTGGGACTGGTGGCATGTAGTGGAGAGGATTGTAGTTTTTGCTTCTGATCTGCGCACGTACTGGGTGTCGCCTAAGTTTTTGTCTCGTGTGTTATACGCGAACGTTGCTGTGTGACGAAGTGTATACCTATGACAACCAAAACACGTGGCGGGCCAACACATAGCGAAAACAAAATATGTAGTCTTCAATGCCGCGATTTTATGACAATAATTAAGAACCACTCAAATACGGTATTTTTTTCTATCAACATTTGCCATGCTAAATTTTATGATCACTTAAAATTCTAGCAACCAAATTTTATGTGGCGGAGGAATTTGGACTAAACAAATTGACTGGAAAAATCAAGTTATTCGCAGATAGGAGATCATGACGAGTGACGTGAGCTGTGAATCTGTATGAACCTTGCATTTAGCAATCGGTGACGGCACGCTATCGGCTGCCGTTACATCGCCCCAATGAACATCTCATCACCGCAGCACCCCGGCTGAGCTAACGGCCGCAGGAATGAGGAGTGAACGGATCAGAGAGGAGCGTTTAAATCGAATGCAAGCCTCCGATGACGGCACTGGTAGTCATCCTCTAATATATGGCTGCCCGAGCGATCAGCCGCACGACCTTCTAAGGATCAGCAACAGCCACCATGCAAATTCATTTATCCGCTTTGCATCGGTAGAGGCTGTGATGTCACTGATTCGCCCTTCATCAAGGTCGGTGGGCATTGTTTGAGACACCACATGTTTGGTATGCAATGCGTCACGATCGTCTTCGACATATATCCGCATATCTGAGATGTCAATCGGCTTGTTTTCCAGCTGTCTTGAACTTGTCCCGAGTAAAACGAGTCAATCGATATAGATTCGACGTCGCTCACTATTGGTGCCCCAATGCACGATCGAACACATCCTCCGGAAGCTGACGACCACAAAAGGTCAATGCGGTTTGGTGGTGGATCGCAAGATTCATGCGACGGCCTTGTAAATACATTATTTTCATCGCAGCCGGAAATGGTTTGTAAAATATGGATAATTTATTTTGGGATTTGTGTTTTGAGCTGGGAATAAACTGAGCACGACATTTGATGACGGGCAGTGACATTTACCCCCATAAATTATAGAATGCCAAGCAAATCCCTTTACACGGCATGTTACATTGATTCCAAGTATTTGCTGTATGCTCAGTAGCGGCGGAACACCTTCAATTAAGGGGGGCATGCACTGCCGACTTTTGGTCCAATTCTTTCCATGCAACACCCATATAAGGCCTAATGTTAAAATGCCAAAATCAAGGAGCGGGGGGGGGGGACACGGTGCTCCGGTACCCTCCCCCCGTTCCGCCACCTATGTGTAATTGTTGTTGCCTGTTGCGCAGTCAATGTAAGGATAATTGAGGCAAAGAGTAAAGGTTCATTTGCTTAAAAGACGTCTTTTAACCAGAAAGAGGAAGAAACTGTTGTCAGCATATGTCAACTTGGCAACGTCGGTCATCGACATATCCATGAGGGCTTCCTCTATAAAGTTCCGTTGATTTACGAATCGATAAGAACCGGTAACACTGCATTCATTTCAGCTGTCCTAAGATGACCATCTAGCAAGGTTATCGGAGGCTAAACAGTAAAACGGCCAGTCCACTGGTGACGTAGGCATGGCGAGCTCATCCACCATGATATAATCTCGGGGCACGACTGGCAAAAAATGTAAATGACTGTCCAGAAGCCTTCATTAGCGCTCTCATAGTTCCGTAAATAGAAAAAAAGTAGCTATATGCTTGACTTATTGACGCTTTCATCTGATTGCAAGCAATATCATTAACGACGCCAACGAGGAAGACTGCCTAAATGCCCGAGTGCATGAAAAGCCGTAACATGCACGGTAAATATAATTGTCTCTTGGTTAGACTTCGAAGGACTAAGCGTTACTATCGAGTCCTCACTGGCAGATAAGTAAAATGGACGTCTCTCTGAAATAACCTGCCCTGTTTTTCCAGCGTAAGTAAATACACAATTATTCATAACATGTGGCTACACCTACGAGCATAACCAACAAGTGTCTACCTCAACCCATCATAACCTATCAAAACACCTTTTACAGCAGGCCCAAATTTAAGCCTCACGGAGCCACTGAGCTCTATTGACGACATCATCTGGATGAGATTACAGGCCGCAGCTCTGGCCAGAGCTCCTAATGGAGCCGAGGAATGCCGTTCCTCTCTGTGTGCCGGTCCTGCGCTGACTTAGTGCAGCCTTGGCCGGCGATTTTTGCGCTCTCCCTCCTCTCCCTCTCCCTCTCCCTCTCCCGGCCGGATGGCGGGGGTGGGGGAGACGTCACACCGGGGGGGGGGGGGGGAGAGACCGGTCCCGGCGGGTCGCAGGGACGGTCGTACGACCGCGAGAGGTGGCACTGGAATGCTGAAGACTCCCTGCTGCTTCGACCGTGCACTGAACTTGTCAGTCGTCATCTTTGCTTTCTGTCACTTTTGGATACTTAAACTCTTCAATTTGGTACCTACCTGTTGTTTCTATCTTCGTGTGTACCAACACTCAACAGCCCTTCCGTCAACAACAGGCATTGCTCTAACTATACGATATTAAATTCCAGCACCACTGCGACCTTTGAATTTCCAGCCACTTCTGCGACATAACACGCCTTCGAGGACGAGCAGTGCTCACTTGCCTTGGAACACCGGCCAAGAACGCTGATACACGGGCGAACAATGACACTAAGACCGCTGTCCAGGTACTAAACGCCCCATAAATTACCCAGGAACGGAGGGAAGGCGATGGCTGTGCTAATTCTCTTCGTTTTTAGACTGAATGAACCGTGTGATACGATGAAAGGAGAAAGGGCGAATAATTTAGCTCACATTTGGTAACTATTATGGCCTCTTAGTCAACCCGCCAGCACATTTATCATGTTTGTTGCCAGAAACAGGATGGCTAAATCATGTCATCCATTCATACTTGAACCGCTTTTGAGGCAACTTTTTGCTTCTATACCCGAAAAAGATCCCTCGTTTGTTCCCTGCAATCGTGCGTCTGTTGCGATCTAATTCTCATTCGTTCTTATGGAATATCGCAACTCTTGATAAAAACCAACAATATTTTACTGTTATTAAATGTTTTGCCTAGCTAGAATATATTGCAATTCATCCGGAAGTTACAGACTCCACGGATTGAAACTTGAAATCGCAGCCTACGCCACCAATTCGGAAGAAATCCGGGCCCTCTGTCAAAGCCTGTCGGTGGGGTGACGCAGATTCCACACAGGCGGATATACGGCCGGGCCCACCGGTGGCGGTGACCTTGGGGTACCACGAGCAGAGCCGAAATCCACCGGGGGCTGCAGCCGGGGGTAGAGGTGGACGCTGGACAGACACTAACGCTGATCGATCGCTGGTTTGAAACAGTCGCCGGGGATGAACAATTGAAATATACCGTTGAACTTGTAAGGCAAATGCCGGCATGGCTTCTCAACCAAAATCTGAAATTTCGGAAACACAAACTGGTGGTTCTCAGTGATTGGAACTCAGTTTATCTTATCAGACTTCCCTCAATCTGTAGCTAAGAGAGACACTTAAACCATTTGGCCCTTCATTGACCCTGTCTATCTGTGTTTCCAGCTGTTCCACTTCTGTCCACCGCGCGGCCTGGGTCGGTCTGCAAACGGCGAGGATCGTCCGGCTGCCTTCCTCTGCACACCCGGCTCACTCTTCAACCAGCAGTACGGAGTGTGCGACCACTGGTTCAACGTGGTCTGCGAGCGGGCGCCGCAGTACTACGGCCTCAACAAACTGCTCTACGAGAAGAGCCTCACCGGGGACTGGCTGGTCGGGGACTCCGCGGGCACCTCCGCGTAGGAGGCTCATCCGTGTTCTGTGGTAGAAATTCAGCAATGCAGCTTCAGCGGGAGTGTAGCCTTCTAGATACATGCACAGACTGTTTTGTCTTTATAAAGTGATGCAATGCGACTGTAGAACTCCAACAGAGCTGTAAATCTATCGTACTCTGTTTGAGGTCACTGCAAGGCGCAAGCAATCTAGCAGGTAACAATCTCTCTCACCCCACAAGCTGAAGATATAAGATATTAAGTACGTCATCGTTGTTGATATTCATTCAATACGCTATCAAAGCAAAATAAATATTTCTTTAGACACCTACAATTAGTCTGAGCTACAGCTTAAGGGAGCGCCATTTCTACGTTTTTTTTGTTTTTTTCTTACCTACATACCTACTTTGTTTCATTGCAAAATCTTTAATTGAATACTTGTACCATTGAAAGCAAACTTATGTATGATTATATGCCTATTATATAAACCTATTACTTTATAGGTCGTGTCCATCTGATGGACCCTTACAAACACATTTTTTTTTCTAGTGTTTGGCACTCAGCGGTGGCCTTATAAGTTCACACAATTTTACCAGCCCATAGACACATTGCAGCAATATAAGATTGTTGTAAGGTAAGCAAGCTCCGTCAACTCTCATGGGCTGTGTATGTAAGGCTACGTGGCAGGTCCGTAGGTACGTACAGTCCACAGCAGAAGTAATGTGGGGTTTTAGTCATGGGTATGTTCTGCTTCTGAAGCTTAGGAACGATTAGCCAGACTACAATGAAACTTTGAATGTAGCTTATATGTATCGTCACCCTTGCAGCTGCAACTTTAGCTATTGACATCTTCTTTTCGATCACTCCGCATTAACCCTCGCCCGCACATGGGGGGGGGGTGGTTGCCACCCCCCCCAGGTAGTCTTTCTGCTCTGCACTCAACATTTTTAGCGCTAGAAGGCTGATTTTTCGTATAGCTGCTCCTCTATCCTTTCTTGATGTCCACTGAAAATTTCAAGTTTCTGTGATTTTTGGTTTCGGAGATATGACCTTGTTTTTCAGGTCATGTCATGACCCAAATGGCCAATTCTCAACATCTTGCGTTTGCCATGGGCCTTGCGAGCTTTTGACACCCTGATTTCGGCCTTTTTTGCCAGTATTACCTCCCACCTATCATGGAACATGTTGTTCGACGATGTACAGGGGTCAAGGTCAGGGTCAAGGTCAACCTAGGTCATCTAAGATAATTGCGTTTTAGGCAAGCTGAATTTACTTTTTTTGAATTTTTTTGACTGCATTTTTGGTAAAAGCTTCTCAGAGCATGATTTCATGTAATATGGACCCAAAAACAATCGGTGCACACATCAGTATACACACAGACACACACAGACATACAAACACATATAATTGACCTTGACCTAACTTGACCTGAAATGACCTCAGCTGCAAAACTCTGGTCGGGTAGTGTGACAAAGAGGTTCTAGCTGGCCTGGCACCAGAAAACAGCATCGTCATCGGTATTTGATAAGCAGCGCACTTGATATCCAACGGTGACCCAAAACAGCAACATTTTTTAGTTTGACCTGACCTGGAAGGTCAATGACTGACCTGAGAAGGTAAAACTGGGTATCATTGGATTCGTCTCTTCCCAAAGAATCTTTTTGGTCTTTACCGCTAAGCTCTATCTCCAACAGGAACGAAATGGCGCGGGGGGGGGTGGCAACCACCCCCCCCCCCCCATGTGCGTTCTAGGATGGGAAAATGGCATGTGCGGGCGAGGGTTAAACATTCGTCAGTCAAAGCCAACCGTTGAGATTGGTAAAACCCTACATTACTTTAGCGGTGGGCTGTACATACCGCTCCGTTGCAACATGTCATATTACTGATTTGCAGAATGGTCGTAAAATTATCATATAAAACTCATCGCTCATAGGAAATATTTAACTGAAATACATATGATTATCAAAATGAATGCTTCTTTCACTGCGTTTTGTATGTTAAATTTAGATATGCCGACGCTGCCAAGTACCAATGTGCGGCCATTTCATGCCTGTTCCTTTCGATATTTCTTACACTGGCAATTATATTAACCCTCGCGGGCCCGGGGGGGGGGGGGCGTTTTTCGCCCCCCCTCCCCTGGCGAATATTTGCGATAGCTCCCGAACGCTTAGGGATAGGAAAGCGAAACTTTCAGTACCTTTTCTCCCATCAATTTGACATCTTCTGAAGTAAAAATTTTTGACCTAGCCCCCTTGATGACGTCACAAGGTCGATTTTTCTAGACCCCTGCAAGGCAAACTTCGGCGTCACAGACGCGAACTTCAAATAGCTGCTAAAAATAGAGTTTTAGAGATAAAGACAAATTACGAGCACGGTTGTGTAGCGTTTGAACTAGAGAAAAATAGAAAAATAGTTTTGGTGACCTGAGGTCAGAGGTCAGGTCAACGACCCCGAAATGTGGTTTTAGTTTTTCGCAAATAACTTCGACAAAAATGGGCCTAGAGCTACGGCAGTGGTACCATCGCATTCGTCGTGTCAAGCCGCGTCGAATGATATATATTTTGTTTGGAAAAGGTCAAATTTTATGTTGACCTCATGTGACCTCGAATGACATTTGGTTGACCTTGACACATGAAAGGTCGTTTATGATGGATTTGTACCCGCTGATCACGAATCTGGCATCCATTTTCCTCTAAGCCTTCATTTAGAGCTTCCGGATGGCAAAATTGTCTTATTTATTATTACTAACTTGAATTAGTGAAATAGCCTCTAGCAAGGATACTCTTCTGTGACCTTGACCTTTGAGCAGCCTTGTATCGTAAGATGAACCACAAATAGGGAACTGATAAGCCTCCAAACATTTCAAAACGTCTTGGAAGTTAGCACGCAAGATGTACGAAAAAGTGTTAAGTTTGAGGTCAATTGTGAGCGTGACCTTGACCTTGACGTTTGATTTTGAGCACATATTCGGAATCCTCAGATTCTCTTCTTTCGTTTGATACCCAATTTTGCCGGTTTGATGCATCCTGCCATCCTCTAGAAGGCTTACTTTGAGATCACTACACATGTGCCGGTTTTTGCCTTTGACCTTGACCTCTGACCTTGAAAATTGACCTGAGGTAAAAAATTTTAGGTGCTGTAGAATCATCTCGTAGGGACCTTTCGTTTGGTATCGCTTTTGTTTGCGTAGCTCCCTTATTTACGGAGTTAGACAGGGGGGCGAAAACGCCCCCCCCCCCCGGGCTGCGGTGGTTGGGATTACCCCCCGGGCCCGACCGCGTTAACCAGTAAAACGCCTTTTGGGCGAAGAACGAGCGAGCGAGATAGTGAGCCCTGCACGTGCGGAAGGGCGAGAGGGTACTTCCAACGGGCTTGCGCTAAGCACCCTTCTAACCGGTCGCTAGCGGTGTACTAAATTTGAACGCAGTCGGCCCAGCCGTTCCTGAGATCTGGAAGCGGCATTCTGCACGTGCGCACGTGCAAACGGGGTCCAAACTGACTTTGCACTGCACCCTACTAACTGGTCCCCAACCGTGTATCAAATTTGAGCGCAATCGGCCCAGCCGTTCTCGATATCTGGAAGCGCCCCCTGCACGTGCGCACGTGCAGTAGCACCTTAACCGCAACACATGGGAATGCATTGCCTGGTGGGTGCCTACCTGTATGCCAAGTTTCAGCGAAATCGCCCCAGTAATTACCGAGTTATTAAAATGGGAACAAATTTGACACCTCTTATTGTTGTATTTTGCACGTGCACTGGGGGTGACCCACATGCATCGAGAGTATCCTATTTTTGGTAGAAGGGATGCTGCTACCCTACAAAAATTACCGCAAGTCAATCGCCCAAGCGGCTGCTGAGATATGAGCCTCTCAAAATCACTACTTTTGCAAAACAGTTTGAACACCCTTGACTTTTCACGTGGCGCGTGCCACGACGGTCACTGAGGTGTATCAAAAGTAGTCAATTACGGGGTAGAAGGGATGGGGCTACCCAGCAAAAAAGACCGCAGGCCAATCGGTCCAGCGCGAGCGGTTGCTGAGATATAAGCCTCTCAAAAGCGTTACAGGCCGGGCCGGGCCGGGCCGGGCCGCTCATACTGAGATTTTCCCGTTATATTGAAAAGACTCGCTTCGCTCGCTGCGCTCGCTCGCTCGTAATTAATTAAATTGAAAAAAAAAACAAGTGCATGGACTAGAGCAAATGTACAGTCCTCAGCAGACTGCGTGGTAGGCATTCTTTTTTCGACAAAACCAGTCATAGCTCAAAGACTATGTTGTCAGTCGGTCGGAACTCACTAGAAATAGAGGCGCCATGCTCTACTCCTTCGATTGGGTATATCACTAAACAAAGTATATGCCTTGTGTAGCAACAAAATGCGAAAGTTTGTTTTGGGGGCAAATATAAACTTTTGGGTTTTGTTGCCAAACTGGATGGAAAATGAATGGGGTTTTGTTGCCAAACTGGATGGAAAATGAATGCGATGGTAATGCCAATCTAAGGTGCGGAGTCTCGCGCATCTTGCTGTTATGATTTTCGAGCGACCGATAGCATAGTATCCGCGTTATTCTCGGTTTTGTCGAAGAAGGAATACCTACCACGCAGTTTGCAGAGGGCTGTACCTACATTGCAAAGAATCTAAAATAGCAGGGGCGTCGACGCGTAAGGAAAACTGGTCCGACTTTTTCTCGGGAGGCCCCCACCGGTGGGGGCCCCGCGAAGGGCCCCGCGAAGGCGCAGCAGGGCCCCCGTTGCCGCAGCAGGGCCCCCCGTGGCCGCAGCAGGGCCCCCGTGGCCGCAGCAGGGCCCCCGAGAGCCCCAACAGGGGCCCCCCGCGGCCGCAGAAGGGGACCCCGCGGGCCGCAGCAGGGCCCCGCGGTGTCTAGCAGGGCCCCAGAGGCGCAGCAGGGCCCCCGCGATCTCTAGCAGGGCCCCCCGAGCCGCAGTAGGGCCCCCGCGGTCTGCAGCAGGGGCCCCCGCGAGCCACAGCAGGGCACCGCCTAGTCGAAAAAGTGGTCCGACTAGTCGGAAAAGTCGGACCGGTGTCGACGCCCCTGTAAAATAGCGAATAAACTGAAAGAAAGGAGTGCAAAATAGATACTTCGATATAAGGGTAGTGTTGTCGCCTGTCGGACTTACTCTACCCACAGGGCATTGTCGCGCCAGCAGTCGCCTTTTCGCATACCTATATGTTTTGTATCATGACCGTAATTTTTTTTCGCAATTGTTTTCCTTTTAAATTGATATCTCGAGGTGGAAACAAGAAAGCCCCTTATTTATGTAATTGGACGTCTAGCCTCCGAATTTCTCAGAATTCCAAAGGCAATATCAGACGACTTCATAATCAAATCTACGGAGAATGGTTGAGGCTGCAATACACTTGGCACACGATTTATAGGTATCTACCACCTTCTGCTTCTGACTCTGGTCAGGGATAGCTTTGTCAAGAACCCCGAAAGCCGTCCACATGCTAAATAAAAATAAATATGATCCTTGTTTTAGTTGATCACGTTGACGGCTAAGATAATTTTCGAAGATGAAATATATGCAGGCAGGGCAGCGTAAGCGGTAGACTGATCCAACATCGCTAATCCCCTGCAGTCTTGTCACCAGTGCAGTTGAGGCGTTTTTATGCGTTGCTCATCCCTGGACAGCTGTTCGATCTTCACTAATCGCTGCACGCGCTCTGCACCTCAATGCTAGCACATGCTAGAAATGCCCCCTGGCAGCGCCGTTGTGCCCCGAGGCGATAGGTCACGTGACCGTCTCGGCGGGCGGCGGAGACCGCTTGTCCTTTCCTGTTGCTAAGCGAGTGGGCCATGGGGAGGGGAGGAAGGGCGAGCTGCTGCGTGCCACGCAGTGTATGTGATGCGGTCGTTCGGGGCAGTGACTTCATAGGACTCGGGAATGAGACTGTGAATGAACGTGTGATTTGTTTGTTGCACTAACTCTAGTTTCGAGAACGATTTCCGTGAAAGAAGGGTGACGGAGACATTACATAGCAGAGCGAACTTCCTTGCACGTTTCTCCAAGATAAAAATGGACTCAACGAGACATCCTGAAAGGTAAGTTATGCTACCAGCTAAACACGTCTCCGTAGTATTATATCGTGGCTCTGTATGTCAGTCTCATATGTCTTACGGGATGTTATGCCATGTGGCATGTGCTTTCCTTCCCTCGAGAAAGAGTTTGGTTAGGGAAGTGGAATTGTATATCCCTACCTATAGTTTTGCCCTATCTAAGCTCTGCTCTAAGCTGTGATGCTTGGCGAAAGCACACGAAAACTTCGATTGAGCGACATCGGTGCCCTTTCAAAATGAATGTGTAGCATTTATGACAGTTACATCTTAGCTAAGGAAAAGGCACCTAATTAAGTTGGGGCACTTCTCCCCCTCTTCCCCCCCCCCATCTTGATGTTCCGAGCATGAACTCGAGAGACGGATATGAGTGAGGACTTGATTTATTCAAAATGCCATATCAAGTCAAGGAAAAAAGACATGTTTTTTGAAAATATACAACAGGATGACAACGGTAAGGTTGACAGTCATTTCCATTTCTTGACTCTTACCTTTCCAATCCAGCGTCTTTCCCGGACAATATAGCTCGAATCCTTTCTATTCGAGAGAGGAAATGATCGACAGAATTCATGAGGTAATTTAAAACTAGGCAGTATTTTATGAATATATTTCCAATGAAATGCAAAAATATTAGTCATGTTACATCAAAACACCTGCATTCCCATCTACTCTGACCAATTGACCGAATTGGTGATGGGGTTTAGACGATTGCGGCCTAGACATAGACCCTCACGCCCAACAGGTTTGAATGCAGCGTTACGATTGCATAGAGGCAAATTACAAAAAAATGGCATCAGGTGCTCTCACATCTCCTCACTCCTGGATGATCGTAGTAGAAACCCAGAACAAATTCCGCGAGTAACATAAAGCTTGAGTTCCAAGCTCCTAAACAATAACTTAATTTTAACCGTTCATGTAAAGGCGATACATGCATGTGCTCGAGACGGGACAAGAAGTTTGTGTATCCTTCGGTAGTTTAAGAGCGTTTATATGCTGTACTGATACACGCAGGAAATAGTGCAAGACACGAGTTTGGAATCTCGTTACATACCTAAATTAAAATATATTAAAATAACTACAACTTGCGCTCACTCATTCATCTTCACTGCTCTAAAAACCAAGGCGACCTCAATTAGCTTCTTAGATTCTTCCGTTAGCAACCGCTCAGCTATAACAATATGCACATCATTTCTGGCGCTGTAAAACTGAAGCTGACAATATGGCACAAACGGTGTCTCGGAATGGGCTAGAGCGGTGAATAAGGTCGAAGCAGGCTCGCTTATCTCTATCCAGAGCGCACTACACACCAATAATCTCACCCTAATCTCACACGCTCATTGGTCCAGCACCAGATACACAACCGCGACTTGCAAAAGCGAAGCAATGCAGTGAACTGCCATGGTAAAATCACCGACTTGTTGCGGACCTAACCTTCGGACGCTGCACTGTTGCGACAGTAGCGCCGCTCTCAAAAGTGAGTTTGAAGACTCTTGGCACAGCTACATAGGTGTCGCCCCAGACTGTTCCCCAGCCGTCAGCTAGCCAGCTCAGTTGTTGACGGTCGGCTGGCCGCGAAGACCTCCGCCGGGTCGCGCAGCCTTGGTTCTGTCAATGTTGACCTGCGACTGCAGGTTCGGTGGCAGACGCTCGTACACCTCCTCAGGCACGTCATCTGCCGGGAAACACGGGGGCAGTCGTTTAGTCAAGGTACCATAGGTTAAAATCATGCGTAAAATTGGGGGTCTGGAGCAGACGGGGCTCACGTCAGGGATTTCAGACATAAATTGTGCTTTAGGCTAGCACTTACGAGTGTTCTTATTACATTTTTAGTTGAAAAAAAAAAAACATTGATACTCTACATCGCATCTATTTATCTACCCTTTTCTTGGAAGCCGTTTTTCTATGACGTTATTCGTTTGCTTGAGAGCAAGTTTCCATTGTCACGCCGCTCTGCAGTCTCGTGTGCAGTTCCACCTACCGTTACACCGGTAGACCAGGTCGGACCAGATGATCATCTCCTGTGAGAAGCAGAACACGCCGATCCGGCCTCCCTTGAGCGTGCTGTCGTAGATGTTACCGGAGTCGGCCACCAGATACTCGCCCTGTGGACAGACCATATATATGGTGACTTCAGATCGGTCACGGTGGTTCATAAAGAACAACACATGTAAAACATGTAAGTGGGCGATTTAGTTCAACGCCAGTGGGTAACGAAACTTGCGTAACGTTAATTGATTTATTTAAGTTCCAATTCAATAGAAATACCTATTAATCGAGCACCGGACACTCTGATAGTCTTCTCGCAATCGTTCATATGATCAAAGTATTGCCTCCAAATCGGTTGGTTTGGATAAACAACAAGCCAAATAAGCAATCGTATTGAATACCGATGTTAACACGGTTATCGTCATAACTAAAACCACAGTGCCTGACCACAGATTCCTACGCCTCCGTTTTCGCATCGCGTCACCAGTTTACTCGCAGACCCAAACGACTCTAGTCGTTTACAGGAGTATCCGCCGCCAGTTGGGTCACATACCTCGTAAATCCTGAGCCGGATGAGCCCGATCTGTGGCCGGTGCAGCAGCAGCCAGCGGTAGGCCGTCTTCTCCTTCCAGCCCACGTTCCGGGGGTCCTTCCAGAGCAGCCGAACCTGCGCCAGATCGGAGGGAGTATAAGATTGGCAAAATGTCACAGAAGCTCGTTTTCTGAAAAGGAGGAAGTAGGGATGAAAAATAAATAAATAACAGTGGGACTAGACGAGGCCTGGTGACGTGAGATGTTATTGAATTCTTGCCTGAAGATTGTGACTGCATTCTAAAGAATGTTTTTTCAGGGCACATTTTTTAGGAACAAGGACTACGGAGGCACGGTTGTACGAGCATACGCTAGTTGGTGACGAAATACTGATGCCCTAAGCATCCTTTCCTACGACTAGCCTCTCAGAGACTCTTTTCAGGCGTATTTGGGGCAGACGTGGCCTCAGCGCGTGACCCGACAGCGCAACGCCAACGTAGCCTCAGCGCGTGCTCCGGCGGCCCTACCCTCTATGAGCGGTAATCACCTGGTCAAACGTGTCTCCGGTGTGCCAGAGGGCGTTGCGCATCATCTGGCCGGGTCCCGTGCTGGAGTTGACCACCTTCAGCTGTATGCCCGGCTCGGCCACGGCGCGGAACGGAGTCGGGAGCCAGTACGTCTGCGTGCTCTTCTTCCACATCACCGTGTAGAACTTCTTGTTGTCCTGGTAACTGTTGGAGGAGTGGAGGGCGATGGTTCGGTTAGATCTACTCGGGGTGAGTATCAATGTTGACATCATTCTCATATCGATAATGGTTGGAGTACCCTGAATATCCCGAATGGTTGAGATTATATGAGATGCAAGACATTTTTATAATTAAAGTCACTTAAAAAAATTAAATAACATGTTACCTGAACACGAATCCTACGTAATCGTCGTCAACGGTTGTGTCAATGAAGAATGTGCCCTCGAAGTCGACTCCAGCAAACGTGTTGAATCCTGACAAAATTAATAAGGCGTGAACAATGCAGTCTTTAAAGGTAGTGTGCCAGCTTTCTTGGACCGTATGGAGTTAATGGCCCAGATAAGGAGAACCGGATTTTTAGAACTTATCCATACCTACCTTCAAAACTCATGGAAACGTCTTAAATTCTTCAAATTTTGAGTACCCCAGTGCGAAATTCGCCCCGACGGGTTGTTGGTCGTACCCCAACCACATTTCACACCACTATGAACAATAAATGCACACACTGAAATCGCTATTACCGATAGTCTCATCCAATCAAGTTTCGATAAACCCGTTCATCATCATCTCCTGCGGTTTCGAACACGCCTGTTAGGTGGCTTCTGATGCTCGTCGAGGTCGGAATTTCCAAATACGCGTGGTGCGTCGGGCCGCGCGCTCTGACTTCGGCCAAGAAAAATGCGTCAGCTGATCATTGTCATTTCTGCCACTTGCGTGTGGTGAAATGGGGTCATAACTTATAAGACGGCTTTTTCATATCAATTATTTACATAAAATCATTTTTCAAACCATAAATAATGTTCGACAGCCAAATAAAAGAAACAATACCAATACGGGCTTACAGTTTAAGGCTCGACATTGTGTTGTCGCTTGTGTTGTCTACGATTAGACAGCTGATAACTCATTCCCGTACGTCGTATGGTCGTAACACTATAATGACCTTTGCTTATTGTCACAAGTGCGCCGCATTCGCGATTGTTGCCCGACGCCTGTTTGCAGGTGAGCCCACTACAGTTGTTATACATATCTAAAAACCGATAAACTTTTAGGCGAAAAAGGCACTATTCCAGGCCCATTTTTGATTTTTTTTGCGATATTAGGTAAAAACAGAAGCTTCTTATCCTAGGAAAAATAAAATGGGAAATCTTTCAAAGGTGGCACACTACCTTTAAAGATCACAGAAACACACTGAGCTGCTTGGTACATAATTGTATGTATATAATTCGGAAATTAACAGGACATTTCCGGTAATAGACCATTGTCCAAGAAAAAGATTGTCAACACAAGCGATTTCTTGGAGCTACGATTATCTCGCTTGGGCGTGCCTTTTGCTAGCACGCAATGAAGAAAATTACTTCATCAAACACTGAAACTACGGTAAAAGTGCACACTTACAGTTCACCATTTCATTTTACTTGTTTTTATTATTATTATTATTCTTTTTTTGAATGAGCTGAAGGTCTATCATTTATTCATTGACCGATAGCAGTGTTAATTGGTGCAGAGCTCACCGACAGCCAGTCCCGGGTCACTGTTCATGGTCTGCACGATCTCGGCTCCCTGGTTGTAGATCACCCAGTTGGGGTCCTTCTGGGACTCGCCGAACGGATCCAGCACCACCGTCTGATACGACCTGCGATAGGACGGGGAGGGTTAAGGATGTCCTGGGGTAAATGGTGGATAATAATGCACTAAATACGAAAATCATAGCGGGAACGACACACGCACCAGAAGTTTTGCTATTGCAAAACACGGTCTATCACTTTGGAGACGTCAAAAATCCTTCTTGCTACTGCATGGCAGCAATCACGATAATCGCAAAAGTTCTTCCTCATACGCCTCAATCCGATCCCCTCCCTTGCTCTCTCACCTGAAGTCGGTGGCGTAGATCTGCGAGTTGTTGGGACAGTTGTCGTATTTATCGATGACGTTATCTCCGTCGGTGTCCTTGTCGCAGATGTCCCCTCTGCCGTCCCGGTCGCGGTCGGCCTGGTCCGGGTTGGGCCGCAGTGGACAGTTGTCTCGGCTGTCGATAATGCCGTCGTTGTCGTCATCGTCGTCGCAGACATCTCCGCGCCCGTCGCGGTCTGTATCCACTTGGTCGGCGTTCGGAATCTCCGGGCAGTTGTCACGGTTGTTTTGGATGCCGTCCCTGCCGGAGGAAAGTTAGCAATGTTGGTGTCAATGGCGGTGAGAGAGTGCATTTCGGTAGGAAAGTTGTCCGTGATTGAAGGGGAAGTTTTTAGGCGGGTAGGTAGTTGTCTCACAGCGTTTGGTCCGCAAGGATATCGACACGGCAGCAAGAACTAGAGTGACTGGTGCCATTAAGAAGTCAGTTTTTACACAGCTTTATCGGCTGCTGGCATCATTATCAGTCATGTTGTTTGAATAACCAAACACCTCGAAAAATCAATACATTCTTTTTATCCTACTGTCACTCGTCATTCCAAGATAACGTCATAGTGTAATAAATAACTGGTGTTATAGTGTTATTTATTACACTATGATAACGTTAACCCTCGCCGGACCTATTGGTTTTCTACATACGCGCCGGCCGAGGGGGCCCCCTCGCTGTTTCGCCCCTGGTGGAGCTAGCGCGTCGCGGAAAAAAACGAGCGTGTGCGCTGTTACAAGACGCAGAGATTGGTACCCGCTTTTAACCCGCGCCCCGCTGGGCTATTCAGCCATACGCGCCCTGCTGGGGGGGGGGGGGGGCAGATTCTGCCCCCCTGTCTAACTTCCGAACCGTTGGTCGTAGAAAGACGGGGAAAACGGCAATCGAAAGCTCTCAACAAGGCGGATCTTAAGTGCCCAAATTTTTTTGCTTAAGTAGGTCAGAGGTCAGGTCAAGGTCAGGTCAAGGGTACAAAATGCAAGTTTCTACAGTATCGGCCTTGCACCGTAGTTGCCGAAGAATGGACGGAGACTGATTGCCCAAAACGTGTTCTTAGACTACCAAGACAATATTTGTTGCACACAATGTCATTCAAAGGTCAAGGTCAAGGTCAGGTCAGGTCAGGTCAGGTCACCAAAAACAAAATATAGAAAAGGGCATGTGCGACACATGTTTTATGGGTCATTTTACTCATGGAATTCAATAGGCACACTCAATAAGTGATATGGACCACCTCTGGATGAATTTCAGGTCGAGGTCAGGTCAAGGTCAGGTCAAGAGGGGTCAAATTTTGAAGTTGGTTGTTAAGGCCTAAAAAGGTGTCTATCCGATGCAGTTTTTCACGGCGAATCGAATGGTGCTATTTTTATTTCCGTACGAGGTCTAGAACTTCCAAAAAAATCATTTTTCAAAATTTTTGTGTGTCGTGACGTCATAAAATTTTGAATAACTCCCACATTTTTGAACCGATTCTTCTAAAAATTGGTATGTAGGTGCACATAGACCACTTCTTTGACATATATTCCGGTTTTTTCGATAAACTCAAAATTTTGGATTTTATAAATATTTTCCCAAAAAAGTCAGTTTTTTGGAAAAAATTTGGCCAAAATCCAAAATTTTCAAAAACCGAGATAGCCATTTGATAGACGAAGTAGAATCACGTATAACCTTTTTTGTTACGTCCTGATTCCTTTAAAAATGAAGAAGTTAGCGGCGTTTGAAATTTTGCCGTTTTTTAGGCGAAAATGGCGAACATGACGTCACTAAAACGTCAATTTCTCAAAAAATTTTCCGACGGATTTCGCTCAAATTTCCAGGGAACGTGTCAATTTGATGTATGATAAGGTACTGAAAGTTTGACGTCGCTGGCGTAACGCGTTTAGAAGTTATTGGCGAAAAACGGGAGGGGGGGCAGATTCTGCCCCCCCCAGCGGGGCGCGGGTTAAGGTCCTAGGTCAACCGGTGACCTCTGCGGTCAGGTCAAGTGCCCAAAGGTACGGTTCAGTTTTTGGTGAATAACTTGGCAAAAACGGCCACAGAGCCGCGATTTTGGCAGCATCGTGTTCGCCTCGCTCAGGCGCGTCGAATGATATACTTTTTGTTTGGGTCAGGTCAACTTAGGGTGTTGACCTCAGGTCACGGTCAGGTCAGCGCCCCCAGGTCACGAATTTGGTCAAAAGAGGTCATGTCGCATATCATTCGATTCGGCAGGTCTTCCTGAGTCCATTGGTGGCTTTCCCGACTCGCTAGCTCAATTTGATAGGGAGTTATTGACGAAAAACTAATATGACCTTGATGACGTCATAAATGACGTCACGCAAGGTCAACATTGCAAAAGTGACGCATCTAACCTTGCAAGGAGTGCATCAAATCACGATTCTGTGTGCTTGAGAGAGTTGGAGATCGTTCCCGGCGCCAGAATAGCAGTTTTTATTTTCCCCATTGACATAGGTATAATGGTGAAGTCACGAAAATGACCTGACCTCATATGACCTTTAGAGGAAAAATCCGAGATATACAAGTTGTGTGACTCGTAATGGATACTAGATCATGCAAGTTTCATTTCCCTGTGACAACTCCTCTGGTAGTCAGGGCGTTGCGAAGTTGCGACATCTGAAGACCGTGCAGAGGTTCACTTATGACGTCATAGGTCAGTGACCTGACCTGACTCGAAAATGCAGTTGGTGTCAAAAGATCCGGCTTGAATCAAAGGTCAGGTATGCCAAGTTTCAGCTCTCTATCGCCAGCGTGTTTGGAGCTATATCGAAAAAACCCTATGGGGGGCGGCACCCGCCCCCCCCCCCTCGGCCGGCGAGGGTTAATCTTGACCGTAACACTTCGTCCCTCCACCAGCCGTTCCCAAGTTCCACCCCTTGACTACCCCGCTCCTCGCCACCTCCCCATCCCATTACTACTACCACATCCCCCTCCCCTCCCCTCTCCCCACCTGTCGACGTCGTCGTCTGTGTCGCAGGCGTCTCCGACCAGGTCGCGGTCCTCGTCCCTCTGGTCCGGGTTGGAGACGGTCGGGCAGTTGTCGCAATCGTCGCCCAGACCGTCGCTGTCCCGGTCGCGCTGGTCCGGGTTCGGATTCTTCGGACAGTTGTCGTTCTCGTTCAGAATACCTGCCGGGAGGGAGCGTTAGTGGGTGAGGTCAGTTGAGGAGAAACAAATTTGAAGTGGAAAGACGCTCATGGAGAACATTAATAATTAGAACTCATAGTCAACATAAATAACATACACATGCGTCATGCGCTATCGCCACTCACGGCAACAGGCGGTAGCGTATCTGTTCTGTAAGCCAGTTTGGAGCGTGAGGTGATCCCACATTTTAAACCGTCCAAAATCTGCACCATGAGCAGCCTGGCGGCCTGGTGCAGCACGATCAGGCGTTTGGCAGCCTGGTCCCCAAACAATTTTTTCTTCAAATTGTTTTGCCGTAAGTGAAAGATAAGCTTGCTATGAATCACTTGCTAGCTCTCTCATAGGGGAGAGTGGGGTAAAGCGGCCACCCGGGGCAAAGCGGCCACCCATCGTTTTAGCCCTTCGTAGCTGGCGTCAGTTCCAATTTATGGTTTCCAATTATACTTCTCTTCACGGTCGTTCGAATGAGCCAGACCGGGGTTTCAGGCCCATCACCATTGTTCTGTGAAACACGGAAAAGCATTTCTTGCCAGGTTACCAACTATGTTTACAATTTTCAAATGTTATGTTATTCCATAACCGTTTGAATTTTTTTATAAGCGTTCTTGTCGATGCATTGCATGGTTATTGTAGCGGGGCTCGGCTGCAAGAGATTTATTTGTTTGTTTGATTTGCGAGGCTGGTCAGTCACTGGCGGACACATAGACTGCTACACTGATGGAGTGGGCAATGGGGTTAAGTTGGAATGCAAAAAAAAAGGATTTCTGACAAGGTTACCCTGATAAATCTCTCTTCCCGATCAAAGGATTAAAATAAACAAAAGTTCATTACATTGCAAACTTCCATTAACTGCACAGAGGGGCGCCTCCCACTGGATATAACCATTCATGCTCACATTCACACCATCATGCACACTTTCCTTTCATACATATTAAAACACCAGGTCGCTAAACTGGCCCCTCCCTGTTTACCTAACCTCCCCCAGTGGTGTACAGTAGCCGTTGGTAAGCATGCGTCAAAACCTTTGTCCTTTACCATTATACATGATCTCTGGAAATTTCCTCCTTAGAATGTACGTCAGTTGCTTGGTAAAATGTATTATTCCCATTCGACTGCTATAGTTCTCTCTTAACTTAAAGCTCGCCCCTAAAAAAATACAACCCTTCCCAAAATACTCATTAACTCCGACCGGCTTTACTCACCTTGCGATTTCCGTTTACAATTAACCAATATGGCTCAATCATCATAGATAATACCGATCGAGTGACAATAACATACACGTCATACCTTGTCGGATCTTGGCCCTCCCCTCTTTCTGATATCTACGGCAGCGGAGGCCTAAAACCCTAACATTAAACGCCCCAGTCACATGATCGACGCAAGACGGGCTAAGGGTGCGTGGCGGCACGATGTGAACAAGTGCTGCCGCCGTCTTAGTGCCGACATGTGATGGGCCTAACCCGCACGTCGCCGGTGGTGCGGCCGTGCCCTACCTATCCCCCGGGTCATAAAACTGTCAGTTAGGTTCCGCAGGTAACACTACACCGTAGGTTCTATGAGGGACATAACCTATCCTTTTGCCGGAGTGAGATTTTAAAGCAGGCCGGATTTCCCTGCTTTTTAGAGGGTCCAACCCTCCTTCCGAATCACTCCGGGTGGCCGAAATTTAAGGACGACTCAGCAACTTCGCCCCGTGGTGCTCTTACCGCGCCAAACCACGCCCGTGGGGTATTCCATCTTCCCACACACCCCGGGTCCCTTCCCGCCCAGGGGCCTTGGAGCAGCCGGACCTATCTGCCACTACCCCGCATCTGGCCGGAGGGAGTACTTAGTGCACCTTTCTGGAGCCCTCCCTCTTCCAGGATCTTGAGACCAATAATAATGCATCTTTCTGACGCGCTAGTCTCCCCCCCCCCCCTTCGGGACGCCACCCGAGTTTCTACACGGCCTTCGAGTTACCGCCCTTCTCTGGACCCCGATATCCCGGCCGTTCCCTCCCTAAACTGCCGTCGCAGACCCTACTCGAAATGACCAACGCGCGCCCATGGCTACGTGGCTGCCCGCGACATGGCCAGTGTCGGCTCGCAGCCCTCACATGGTTCGCACGCGTGGTATATATTGTTACCTGGTCGGCCCCGGAACTCAAGCCGGTTTCCCGCGCCACTCCGGCGCAATACCCTTCCTATATCTCCCTGAATACCTTCCCGCGCTATACCTGCGCAATAATTAGCAGCGTGACCAGGTCCTACCCAATTCCGTTCTCGTGACCTGCTGGTGAGCGGTTTCCTGCGGTGGACTCCGTTCGGCAGGACACGCCGGATACATCCTAACTTTTTTATCATCGGAGTGGGGA
>NW_024881560.1:1325000-1330000 GCF_019059575.1 Amphibalanus amphitrite
CGCAGGTAGTTAACATCCAATCCCCCCCCCCCCCTTCAGAGATTAACGGCCGGTGGGCGCCTCTGACCTGACGAGCGGAGCAGAGCCCGGTCCTGACGCCACGTCACAGCGCCAGGTGCCAGGGCGCACCGCCGCTGTGACCCCGCTAATGGCCCCATCAATCATCCCACACACCACACTCACATACCCTCACACATACGCTACTGTCCCCTCTAATCAGGCCCATCATTAAACTAATTATGCCAAAAAAAAAAAACCTCAGGGAGAGAGAGAACCAGGGTGGCAGACAGGGGCACAGGGTAAGGATGAGACGGGCTAGCAGACTTAAGTGTCACCGGTGCTGAGTGCTGACCTTACTTGGTGGTGGCTGCCGAATCTCGTACAGTTGCTCGCTGGGGCACTGGGCTGACGGTTGGCTGACGAGGGCGGCATCGAGACGAGTAGACGGGCGGGGCCCCGGCGCAGACGGGCAGCTCCAGAAGTTCTACCAGCAGCTCGGTCCTCCTCCTCCGGTCAACTCTCAGCAGCACGGGTCACGGAGCCATCCTCCACCGCGCCGATCCCGCTCCCCAGGCAATCTCGTCTCCTGCTCCTCCAGCGCGGCCGCCTTCCTCCTCCCGGTCGATCTGACTGCCCCTCTCCTCCGTCCCAACTGCTTCTCTCCTCCGGTCCTGACTGACTGCTCCTCTCCTCCCGTCCTGACTGCTTCTCTCCTCCGGTCCTGACTGACTGCTCCTCTCCTCCCGTCCTGACTGACTCCCTCCTTTCTCATGCCCTCTCCGTTCTGCCTGCACTTGCCCTAGGGCTCTTCTCTGGTGCTCGTCCCTAGCTCCGCCCCTTTTTGCGGTCCGCCGGTTCTCTCGAAGGGTTAGGTTCCAATAGGTTCTGCACGTTCTGTCGACCTTGACGTCAGTCCGCTGGCTGGTCTCGCTGGCCGGTTCAATTTGGTTGAATCTCATGTAGATTTATACAGGCTGGTCGACCTTACTCCGCCGTTTTCTGACGCGCAGCCTCCGGAGGGGCCGTTGTCATGACAACGCCGGTGCCGGCTGCCCGGCCGCGCAGGTGCTGTACCGTTATGCGCGACCGTGTGACCGGGCCGTCTCCCCTCTTCGCGCCCTGTCGGCGGTCGGCTGTTATGACCGCTTTTGGCCGCTGACGCCGCGCAGCTGTCGTGGCGGGTGTCTGTTTGAAGCAGTTTGCTTTTGTGCCGAAACGTTTGAAATGTTAGAACCGAGAAATACGCTGCTTGTAAGAGTTGTTGTTCAGCAGACGGGCGGCGATCCCGGATCTCGAATAACGGTACTAAGCCCGTTATGCCGCTCCGACACCCTTTTGACGATGTGGCCGGGCTAAAAATGGATGTTTTCGGTATCTCGGCGCGGTGGGGGACCTGGTGGCCAGATGGGACGCTGATCGGCCGTAGCGTCGTAGCCCGTGTTTGCAGCCAGGAACAGAACGGAATTGAAGTTAGAAAAAGGTCTCCGTTGCAGCCAATGATGCTATTTGCAAAAAATGATAGAAAATGTAACCGCATTAACGTTACATTTTCTATCCTCTTCTTTGAGTCGCGCCGCGGGGTTGAGTTGTAGTCTTATGTTGAGGTCCGTAAAATTGGCAAAATGTAACCGCCAGCGTTACATTTTCTATCCTCTTCTTTGAGTCGTGCCCCCACGACTCGGAGTAACTGTCTGCGGTCGAAAGAGGAATTGTGCGAAAGGATTGCTGGCGATAAGGATGGGGGGAGGACAAGGATAGCGCCCTGCTGCTTGGCCTCTCCGAACCGTCGGTGTAACTGGTCCTAGTCACCATCGACCCTGCAAACATAGAATTCATGACCCATAAAAGCTCGTACATAGAATCCCCTTATACATACATAGAAACTAATTAACCTTACGCGCAGTCAAAATTTCTATTATGAAAGCTTAGGATTTCGCCAGATCTAGCATGATGTAATAGAACTACCGGCATAATCGCACGACATTAACACCACAAATTCACACACAGACACACACATTACACTGCAGGATATTTACATTAAACGAAAAGTCTCTCGGGTACGTCGCGTGGCCGTTCGCTTTTTGCCATCCTTGCGGACTGGCTAGGGTACTGGGCCTGACGCTTGGTCCGGATTCCGATGATCTGGCCGACACGAGCTGTTAAGACTGGAGCTCTTGGCGGTAGGCGGCCCCCGCCTCCTGTGGCCGGGAGGGCCAGATGGGGCAAGTGGATGCTGCCCCGGCCCGCTCCACTGCCAGTCCGTCGCCTGCTGCGTCGGTGTGGGCGGCAGCGCCGGCGGGCACGGCCCCCACGAGACGAGGGAGCGCCTCGGCAGCCATCTTCGCCAGCTCTACCTCCAGCCCGTCACCTGCCGTTGTCGGTATAGGCGGCAGCGCCGACGGGCGCGACCGCTCGCGAGACGAGCAAGCGCCTCGGCAGCCAACCTCGCCACCACCGCCTCCATCCTCCTGGAAGCCAGCTCCTCCTGTAAATAAAAGAGCGGGGAGGGCAGGCAGAAGACCTTTCGGCGATGATGGCGACGCCGAGGGATGGCCCTCCGTCACGCCCTCCTTTCTCAGACAGCTTTGCCTCGGCCGTGATCTGCTCCCAGTTGTCGTCCTCTTCTCGGGTTCTCCCTCTCCCAGCTCGTAGTCCGCTCCAGTTTTCCCCGTTCCATTTTCCTCCACTCCTGGTAGTTCTGCCTCTCCAGCTCGTAGTCCGCTCCAGTGTTTTTCCGTTCCATTTTCCTCCACTTCTGGTAGTTCCGCCTCTTGTGATTCCTCTCCTTCGCCAGCTGCTCCACCGCTCCAGTTTTCTGGTTTTGTTCCCTCCGCTCCAAACCGCCATTTGTTCTGATACCGCCGCCAAACGTCTGCCTTTGTGACTCAGGCCACCCTTCAACATCTTCATGGATATTGTTTTCAGTACTACAACATCTTCATATATGCCCCAGCCAGCAACTGCCACAATAATACCGTCGCATCCAGTAACGTAAAGCCGCCCTCAACCCTTAAACTGCCAAAACGTCTTCTTTTGTATTTAGGTCAGCATTCAACATCTTAATGGATAAACCAATGCTCAAACCTTCAACATCTTCAAACTCCCAGCCAGCCATTGAAGGAATACAACTATTGCCCCAATCAAACATTTTAAGCCGCCCTTGTACTCATACAGCTGCAAAACCTCCTTTCTGATTCGGGTCACCTTTCAACATCTTCCTTGATAGACTAATGCTCAGGCCTTCGACATCTTCAGACCTCCAGGAGCCTCTGGCCAACCGTACGCCGCAGGAAACACCGGGAACACCTGTCACCTGAAAAGTCTCCTGGAAAGTCCGTTCTTGCGATTTTCGGTGAAACAACTTTTTGGTTCGGCTATGCATGTCAGCCCACCGACTTCATGCTACCAGGACGTGACCATGCCCCACGTTGGGCGCCAAATTTCTTGTAGCGGGGCTCGGCTGCAAGAGATTTATTTGTTTGTTTGATTTGCGAGGCTGGTCAGTCACTGGCGGACACATAGACTGCTACACTGATGGAGTGGGCAATGGGGTTAAGTTGGAATGCAAAAAAAAGGATTTCTGACAAGGTTACCCTGATAAATCTCTCTTCCCGATCAAAGGATTAAAATAAACAAAAGTTCATTACATTGCAAACTTCCATTAACTGCACAGAGGGGCGCCTCCCACTGGATATAACCATTCATGCTCACATTCACACCATCATGCACACTTTCCTTTCATACATATTAAAACACCAGGTCGCTAAACTGGCCCCTCCCTGTTTACCTAACCTCCCCCAGTGGTGTACAGTAGCCGTTGGTAAGCATGCGTCAAAACCTTTGTCCTTTACCATTATACATGATCTCTGGAAATTTCCTCCTTAGAATGTACGTCAGTTGCTTGGTAAAATGTATTATTCCCATTCGACTGCTATAGTTCTCTCTTAACTTAAAGCTCGCCCCTAAAAAAATACAACCCTTCCCAAAATACTCATTAACTCCGACCGGCTTTACTCACCTTGCGATTTCCGTTTACAATTAACCAATATGGCTCAATCATCATAGATAATACCGATCGAGTGACAATAACATACACGTCATACCTTGTCGGATCTTGGCCCTCCCCTCTTTCTGATATCTACGGCAGCGGAGGCCTAAAACCCTAACATTAAACGCCCCAGTCACATGATCGACGCAAGACGGGCTAAGGGTGCGTGGCGGCACGATGTGAACAAGTGCTGCCGCCGTCTTAGTGCCGACATGTGATGGGCCTAACCCGCACGTCGCCGGTGGTGCGGCCGTGCCCTACCTATCCCCCGGGTCATAAAACTGTCAGTTAGGTTCCGCAGGTAACACTACACCGTAGGTTCTATGAGGGACATAACCTATCCTTTTGCCGGAGTGAGATTTTAAAGCAGGCCGGATTTCCCTGCTTTTTAGAGGGTCCAACCCTCCTTCCGAATCACTCCGGGTGGCCGAAATTTAAGGACGACTCAGCAACTTCGCCCCGTGGTGCTCTTACCGCGCCAAACCACGCCCGTGGGGTATTCCATCTTCCCACACACCCCGGGTCCCTTCCCGCCCAGGGGCCTTGGAGCAGCCGGACCTATCTGCCACTACCCCGCATCTGGCCGGAGGGAGTACTTAGTGCACCTTTCTGGAGCCCTCCCTCTTCCAGGATCTTGAGACCAATAATAATGCATCTTTCTGACGCGCTAGTCTCCCCCCCCCCCCCTTCGGGACGCCACCCGAGTTTCTACACGGCCTTCGAGTTACCGCCCTTCTCTGGACCCCGATATCCCGGCCGTTCCCTCCCTAAACTGCCGTCGCAGACCCTACTCGAAATGACCAACGCGCGCCCATGGCTACGTGGCTGCCCGCGACATGGCCAGTGTCGGCTCGCAGCCCTCACATGGTTCGCACGCGTGGTATATATTGTTACCTGGTCGGCCCCGGAACTCAAGCCGGTTTCCCGCGCCACTCCGGCGCAATACCCTTCC
>NW_024881560.1:1335000-1342500 GCF_019059575.1 Amphibalanus amphitrite
CGCCAATAATCAAGTTCACCTTGGACTTTAGAGGTGGTGACACGAATGATGAACCAAAAGCAACCAAACCCTAAAAGCAATGATAAAACAAAAGCAATGACGAGCTGCAATCAAACCCGGTGGCCGTACGAAATGCCGGTCAGATGAATGCGCGCAGGTAGTTAACATCCAATCCCCCCCCCCCTTCAGAGATTAACGGCCGGTGGGCGCCTCTGACCTGACGAGCGGAGCAGAGCCCGGTCCTGACGCCACGTCACAGCGCCAGGTGCCAGGGCGCACCGCCGCTGTGACCCCGCTAATGGCCCCATCAATCATCCCACACACCACACTCACATACCCTCACACATACGCTACTGTCCCCTCTAATCAGGCCCATCATTAAACTAATTATGCCAAAAAAAAAACCTCAGGGAGAGAGAGAACCAGGGTGGCAGACAGGGGCACAGGGTAAGGATGAGACGGGCTAGCAGACTTAAGTGTCACCGGTGCTGAGTGCTGACCTTACTTGGTGGTGGCTGCCGAATCTCGTACAGTTGCTCGCTGGGGCACTGGGCTGACGGTTGGCTGACGAGGGCGGCATCGAGACGAGTAGACGGGCGGGGCCCCGGCGCAGACGGGCAGCTCCAGAAGTTCTACCAGCAGCTCGGTCCTCCTCCTCCGGTCAACTCTCAGCAGCACGGGTCACGGAGCCATCCTCCACCGCGCCGATCCCGCTCCCCAGGCAATCTCGTCTCCTGCTCCTCCAGCGCGGCCGCCTTCCTCCTCCCGGTCGATCTGACTGCCCCTCTCCTCCGTCCCAACTGCTTCTCTCCTCCGGTCCTGACTGACTGCTCCTCTCCTCCCGTCCTGACTGCTTCTCTCCTCCGGTCCTGACTGACTGCTCCTCTCCTCCCGTCCTGACTGACTCCCTCCTTTCTCATGCCCTCTCCGTTCTGCCTGCACTTGCCCTAGGGCTCTTCTCTGGTGCTCGTCCCTAGCTCCGCCCCTTTTTGCGGTCCGCCGGTTCTCTCGAAGGGTTAGGTTCCAATAGGTTCTGCACGTTCTGTCGACCTTGACGTCAGTCCGCTGGCTGGTCTCGCTGGCCGGTTCAATTTGGTTGAATCTCATGTAGATTTATACAGGCTGGTCGACCTTACTCCGCCGTTTTCTGACGCGCAGCCTCCGGAGGGGCCGTTGTCATGACAACGCCGGTGCCGGCTGCCCGGCCGCGCAGGTGCTGTACCGTTATGCGCGACCGTGTGACCGGGCCGTCTCCCCTCTTCGCGCCCTGTCGGCGGTCGGCTGTTATGACCGCTTTTGGCCGCTGACGCCGCGCAGCTGTCGTGGCGGGTGTCTGTTTGAAGCAGTTTGCTTTTGTGCCGAAACGTTTGAAATGTTAGAACCGAGAAATACGCTGCTTGTAAGAGTTGTTGTTCAGCAGACGGGCGGCGATCCCGGATCTCGAATAACGGTACTAAGCCCGTTATGCCGCTCCGACACCCTTTTGACGATGTGGCCGGGCTAAAAATGGATGTTTTCGGTATCTCGGCGCGGTGGGGGACCTGGTGGCCAGATGGGACGCTGATCGGCCGTAGCGTCGTAGCCCGTGTTTGCAGCCAGGAACAGAACGGAATTGAAGTTAGAAAAAGGTCTCCGTTGCAGCCAATGATGCTATTTGCAAAAAATGATAGAAAATGTAACCGCATTAACGTTACATTTTCTATCCTCTTCTTTGAGTCGCGCCGCGGGGTTGAGTTGTAGTCTTATGTTGAGGTCCGTAAAATTGGCAAAATGTAACCGCCAGCGTTACATTATCATACATGCATTCTACCAATTTTAATGTTTTTTACCCCACTAAAAGCTAAGCTGGAATATTTTGTCTCGGACGGTATGCGCGGGGCAAAGTGGCCGGGGCAAAGTGGCCACCCCCCCCCCCCCCTATTGGCCATAAGTTGTTTCCATCTGGATAAAAAACATTATTTATATTCAAATGTGTCGTCATGCATTCATCTTGGCCACTTTTCAGTTGCACGAGTTACCAAATAATGCAATTAAATGTTTTTCATGAAAATCCTTTCTTTGTTTACCTACAGGTGGAAGATGATAAAGGAAACATCCATCCTCGCTTAAACCTTGTCACCATCAAAACCCTAGTCGTACATGAGGCAACTATGTTGTTTCTCATATCGGGACTTGAGAAGACGCCGGTGGCCGCTTTGCCCCAGGGTATGGGGCAAAGTGGCCAATATGCATAGGTTTAAAGTTTTGTCAATATCTTCCATATGTGAACGCCTTTTGGAAATAAAACGCAGTTGAAATAAAAGGCAACTTAATAGGGATCACATTGGTATAGAAAGAATCATTCCATGTTTAAAAATCAAGCGTTGGCATCGTGAGAAGCGTTAGGGTGGCCGCTTTGCCCCACTCTCCCCTATACATCGGTGAAGGTACCCTAAAAACTCCTTTCGCACCGTGCCACGACATCCAACTCCTTCCACTACTCACGTTTCCATCTTACCTCTCACTCGCTCCAAATGCGAACCCTACCCGGTCTAACCAGTCGCCGTATCGGCCACGTACCGTCGTCGTCGATGTCCTCGTCGCAGACGTCGCCCTTGCCGTCGTTGTCGGTGTCCTCCTGGTCGAAGTTGGGTATGGTGGGGCAGTTGTCGCACACATCACCCTGCCGGTCCGGACCGCCGCGGTCCGTGTCCGCCTGGTCGGCGTTACTGACCAGCGGACAGTTGTCCTGAAAACATCGCGACAACTCTTAGCGAAGCTGGTCTGAGGTGAAGGAATGCTGCCAAGAACAAGGCGTAGAAGTAACTGATCTTTTGTGACAGGGTTATATTATGATTTATACCGTCAAATGAAACAGTTTTGTTGAAGACAAACTGCACAATAGCCGTTTTCACGACGGGCTATCCGGCGAATGCACCTGATTTGACCAAATCTGCACCTAATTTCTTTTACAGCAAATATCTTCATTTTATGAATTTACTTCAGTGTTTTAATCGATGATGCTCTCTGATAATATGACAAAGCAGGGATATAAGCAATTAGTGCAACCCTGGCTGATAGCTGCTAAGAGACACACTGAACCTGATTTGACCAAATCTGCACCTAATCTGTACCAGATGTGCACCAAATGTGTACCAGATGGCCGTCGTGAAAACGGCTATTAACATGTGACAATCTTCGTAGGATGCTCTAAACTGATCGACGAACGAAACCCTAACATTGGCCGACTATGTGGATTGCAGGGATAATAACGACTTCCTTGTATGTGAATGACTAAATCGGAATAGGAGGTCCCGAAAACGCAAATTTTATCATATAACCTTTTTTAGAAAACAGGACAATACATAATCGTTTTACATCTAGCCAAATCACTGTTTCATATGATACAAAACAAAGCGAATTTAAGGAAATCATGCCAGTTTTAAGAAAAAAGGACAATACTAAACAATACAATCACCTTGGAACTGCAAGGACAAACACACAACAAGAAAAAAGGCGCCATACCGAGCTAACAAAACAACATAATATTAGGCATAGAGCAGCTACCCGTCAGCATCGCCTGAACACACGTTCACAGAGGGAGGAAACATGCAGTCGAACATCGGAAGATGCTTCCGATGGACCCAAAGCAGGTACGGTAATTAACACGACGGGTACAAGAACAGCTGTATCGCAGTGCATCTCATTGTAATTAACGGACGTTACGAAGGCAGTCAGGACGACAGACAACAATTCGCAGTCTAAATCTATACCGCGGCGCAAAACTGTGCCACATGCCGTATCCCTGTGCCCGGAACGGTCTGGCTGAGCCCCGGAACTATAAACTCATGTCTCGCTGCCGAACTTCACGAATCCGCCAACGAGTTCAATAAACCGAGCCAAGCATGCACGAAGCCAGCGAGCTGAGAAAAGTGCTGTATATAAGGGACACTGGCGCATATGAGGTGGGCTCGATGTGTCATAACTGTCTCAGAAATAGCCCACGTACCGGCTGAGAAAGGAAAATGAAAGCCCAGCGCGGCCGAGCGGAAATTTAAAATGATCTTTGGATGTCATTTGGGGAAGTGAGTATAAAGTAAAATTTAGATGATTGGATTGTTTCGGTTTCACAGCAACACGCGTTGCGGTTAGGCTAGCGGTCTACACTAGGGCCATGAGTAGATGTGTTAGACGACATATAGACAGTACGACTTCTGAATATCAGCTTACCCATCCATTTGGATTGTTGGGGTTGGGCTAGAAACACGTAAAAACAGTCAGCTATCCACCAATCCCAAGTTATTTGTATTGTGTGCTGAATTATGCGGTAATACAATGGACACTGAATGTTGTCACACACTTAACGCTCCAAAGAATCCAGGTAAAGCTAATAATTCCTTTATTCATTCCCATGGCGCATACACCGTACTGCATTTTGCGTCAATAGCACAAGAACCTATCGGATGGATGTACTATGCAGTATGCAGCGCTGATATTTACAATTGCCATCAAGCTTCCCCTTTCCAATTCGCGAACAGCAGTCCGCAGCGCCATGTTCGATCTCTGAGTTGCTGAACATGCCGTCCCCGTTCACTCACCGGCTCGTTGTAGACGTTATCACCATCTGCGTCCGGATCACAGGCGTCTCCGATCTTGTCCCCATCGGCGTCCTCTTGGCCAGAGTTGGGCGTCAGCACGCAGTTGTCCTGAAATGCGTCCAGTTGGCGATAAAGAAAAGTGATAGATTTATCGGTAAGTGTTGCTTGCATTGGGCTACTTTTACGTTTATTTAGCTTTCTGTCCATGTCGTATACACGGCATTTATGGCAGCATGATGCAATGACGCAAGAAATTGCACTCTTCATCCCTGAGCATGTCTTAATGGAATGCATTATTTTTTAATTCGACCGCTCGTCATTAGTAGCTACGATATATCCACTATCCAGTTCAAGTTGTGGATCAAACTAATCGCACCATCGCCAGTAGGCGGCGCATCACATTTCTCATTATTTAATCTACAGTTCGTTGAATTGCGATCAGCTTAGGTTACAGCAAATGATCAACGTTATTACCATTGGGTGCCTCAGTCATAGTAACTGAACCTGGGTTCGGTCCACTCAACGGCTAATTCATCCACCTTCTGACGTCACCACCGTCTTCGTGACGGCATAGCGACCCTCACCTTGATGCAATACTTATCAGTGCAGGACAGGTCGTAGTCGGGGAACCGATCCAGGTCGGTGTCGGGAGCGCACAGCTTGCCGTTGCCTGCCCAGCCGATCTTACACTGGAAACAAAATCAGATCGAATAGTCGTCACGCTACAAGTTCCGTGGCTGAAACGAAAATATCATCATGAAACGCAGCGATGCAAACAACATGAAAAGATTTTGGCAGATGACTTTTGATCTACCGTCAATCCGTTCATGCCAATATTTAATCGAACTCTTGCCGAACATTTTGGGCGTTTAATTCAGTTCCCTTGACATACAGCTTACTCGTTTTAAAGCTCACCTTTCTTTCCCGCTCCCATTGTCTATATTATGCAGGCGCGGATCCAGGGGGGGCGACGGGGGCGGCCGCCCCCCCCCCCCCCCGCCATCCGAAAAAGGCGCCCATATCCCGCGGCAGAGAGGGCGCCCCGAGCAGAAGAGCGGCGACACAGCAAAGGTTCAGCAGAAATAGGGCGCCTCCAGCAGAAGTTGGGCTCACCAAGCAGGAGAGTGACGCCCAATTGCCTATTCCCAGCAGATGAGAGTCGCCCCAGCAGCAGATGGGCGCCCCCAGCAGAAGAGGGCGTCTCGTTACAAGAATATAAAATACCTTCTGTTCAAGAGGGGCGCCCCTGGCAGCGGAAGGGCACCCTTAGCAGGAGACGTGTCCCCCTGAAGAGGAGCGACGCCCCAGCAAAAGGAGAGAGGCGCCCCCATTCCGAGAAGAGGGGCGCCCTGACAGCAGCTGGGCGCCCCAGCAAAAAAGGAGCCCCATAATAAGAAAATGGGTGCCACTGGCAGAAGAGGGGCGCCCCAGCAGAAGAGAGGGGTCTCCAGTAGGAGACGGGCGCCCCAAGCAGAAGAGGGGCGCCCCAAGCAGAAGAGGGGCGCCCCAAGCAGAAGAGGGGCGCCCCAGCAGAAGAGAGGCGCCACAGCAAAAGTTAATCAGAAATAGGCAGCCTCCAGCAGAGGTTGGGCCCGCCAAACAGGATATGGGCGCCCCATTGACAATATCCGGCAGAAGACAGACGCCCCAGCAGCAGATGGGCGCCCCCGGTAGAAGAGGGGCGCCCCATTACAAAAAGAAAAGGAGTATATTCTACCAAGAGGGGCGCCCCTGACGACAGCGGAAGGGCAACCCCAGCAGAGGGGCGGTGCCCCAGTAAAAGGAGAGGTGTGCCCCGTTCCGAGCAGCAGAGGGTCGCCTCGCCCCAGAAAAAAAAAACAGGAGCCCCATAAGAAGAAAAGGGGTGCCTCTGGCAGAAGAGAGACGTTCCCCGCAGTGGAAGGGCGCCCCCACAAGAGTGGCGTCTCCAGCAAAAGAGAAGTGCCCCCTGCAAGAGAGGGGCACCCCACCAAAAGTTGGGCAGAAGTGCGGCGCCTCCAGCAGAATTTGGGGTCGCCAAACAGGAGAGGGCCGCCCTATTCACACTAGAAAAGACTCCTCAGCAGCAAAGGGGCGCCCTAACAGAAAAGGTGCACTCGTAGTAGAAGTGGGACGCATCAGGAAGAAGAGGGGCGCTTCTAGCAGAAGATGGGCGTCCCAGATAAGTGGGCCGCCTACAGCAAATTGATCGTTCTTAGAAGGAAGAAATGAGGCGACTTGAGCAAAGTGGGTCTCTTCATAATGGATTAGGCGATCCAAGCAGAGGTTGGGCGCCCCCGGGAAGTGAGGCGTACCAGCATAAGTGAGACGCTTCCAGAAAAAGGAGGGGGCATCACCGGGAGAAGGAGGGCTGCACAGTGCACTAGTAAATGGAGGTCACCTTTTTGCTAATATCTTTTGCTAGGGTAGCGGTGCCCATCTACGACTTTTAACCCGTGCCGTGCTGGTGGTCTGAGTTTTCCGTGTCCTGCTGGGGAGGGGGGGGGCACACTCCCTCGTCTAACTCGGCTCCTGGGCCGCGTAGTGACACGCGATAAGCGGCATTCGAAAGATCGTCAAAAAACAGGACGAAAACAAAACAGTAATTTTTTAGGTCAGGTCGAATGTCAGGTCACCAGAGGTCATCAAAGGAAAATGCTGCCTGTTTCAACATTTTTCCGGTTTCGAAGCAGCGGCACATAACTCGGAAACCAATAGAGCTATAGCGCCGCAGAAAAGCGCATTCGATAGCCCTTTTAAAGGTGTTTCTGCAAGCTGCGCTCAGATTTGACCTCAGGTCAACGGTTTAGCCTTCAGAGGGCAAAAGACTCTAAAAATAGCCTTTTTACGAACAATGTTTTCCTGCAATAACTTTTGACTCAAGAGTCTCGACATTACGTTTGCCAGCATTGCGTTTCCGTCGTCGAGACACGTCGAACAAACT
>NW_024881560.1:1345000-1346519 GCF_019059575.1 Amphibalanus amphitrite
TAAGATGCTATGCATACATCTTACACACACGAGGTTCCCATCACTGTATTACCTACATGGGCAGCGCTCGCAAATGAAACTCAAAAAGGTAGGCAATCGACTATGAGCAAGTTGTGCGTATGTGCCTGGCTTGCAAATCGACATACCCATCCCCGCATTCTTTCGGCGCCTTCGAGACGCACGGCACCGTGTCACAGTGTGTCCGACTACCAAATTTGGCGTTCGCAGTCGCGCTAACCACACAGCTCGCCGTGCACTGTGCAATCCGGCTGCCTGGCACGGCACACGCTATGTGCAGTGCGGCACGGAGGGAGTTATGGGCGGCTAATGGCTCACGCACCGTGTGCGGAGGTGGTGGCGGCGGCACGGGTCCATTATCGCGGCTCCGGCGGCCGTCGGCGCCCGTCCGGTACCGCTGTCAGGGAAGGATCGGACACCCCCGGCACCCCGGCGCCGCCGAGTCCGTGCAGAGCAACACGCGCGCGTTATGGGCGGCTGGTGCGACAGGGACGCTTTATGGGGGTGTCGACGGCTGCACGCGTGCCGCCAGCCGCGTGATTGGGTAATTAGTACCGATGGGTGGTACGATGTGGGAAGGTGGTCCCGTTGTGATAGGCAGGGGAAACCCGCTGCGCCGGCCAAGGAGGCGTGGTGAGAAACCGGCCACTAACGGCCGCTGGACTGCTCGGGCAATATCAACGAAACGCGGCAAAAACTCACACGAAAAAGAGATAAGTCGATAAATAAATTAATGAGTAGGTAAGGATAACATGAATAGTTTGTTTTACGAATATCGGGTCATTCCGTTGATCGGTAGCTCACTCCCATGACAGAGTTTAAAAAGTGTAGGATATGCTTATCTGTCCGAGAGCGCAGGCGTTGTTCACATTACGCATACATATTGATTGCATAACAAATGTTTGTCAGCCGGTGCACAATTGTCCGTTTTGAATGCACTCTGCTTTCTCTGGAGCATAGCAAGCTAGCCAGCAGTGCAGCAATTCATTGCGCTGCCAATGTGAGCGTAGCGTACACAATCAAAGTGGTGAGTCAACACACAACCGGCAGCTGTTGATTCTCAGTCTGAAGCGAGCTGAATCACCGGGTAAAGAAGGACCGCTGGCGCACGGTAACCGGCATGGTAAACAGACGGTCGACATAATATACACACATTACACAGCACTTGTATTCACATTTGAGCCGTGGCGGCTTGACCTGGGGAATGATGGGGAATGATGGGCCTCTAAAGTTACCCGGAGTATTGCAGGTTCGCTCTGCTCAGTATGACGTACCTCTGAGTATCCCCTCCCCCGGCGCGCCGATTACCCTCGGTAATGATGACGTACAGTGTGTCTAAAAAGAATGTTCCGTCGCCACTACGTGGCGCTGGTGTCGCCAGCCGGTAGTTGGCTGAATCCGCACCAGACCACACATTCCCAAAGCGCTAGGTGACAGCTGCGCAGCGGCCGGTAGTAGCGTAAGCCCGAACCTTCGTGACACGACCCCGGGGGGGGGGAGG